>NW_027592073.1:0-64039 GCF_964213995.1 Mustelus asterias
GAGAGAGAGAGCTGCGAGAGAGAGACAGACTGCGAGAGAGAGAGACTGCGAGAGAGAGAGGACTGCGAGAGAGAGACTGCGAGAGGAGAGAGACTGCGAGAGAGAGAGACTGCGAGAGAGAGAGAGACTGCGAGAGAGAGACAGACTGCGAGAGAGAGACAGACTGCGAGAGAGAGACAGACTGCGAGAGAGAGACAGACTGCGAGAGGGAGAGAGACGCGAGAGGTAGAGGGACTGAGTGAGGGAGAGAGACTGCGAGAGGGAGAGACACTGCGAGAGGGAGAGAGACTGCGAGAGGGAGAGAGACTGCGAGAGAGAGAGAGACTGCGAGAGGGAGACAGACTGCGAGAGGGAGACAGACTGCGAGAGGGAGACAGACTGCGAGAGGGAGACAGACTGCGAGAGGGAGACAGACTGCGAGAGGGAGACAGACTGCGAGAGGGAGACAGACTGCGAGAGGGAGACAGACTGCGAGAGGGAGACAGACTGCGAGAGGGAGACAGACTGCGAGAGGGAGACAGACTGCGAGAGGGAGAGAGACTGCGAGAGGGAGAGAGACTGCGAGAGGGAGACAGACTGCGAGAGGGAGACAGACTGCGAGAGGGAGACAGACTGCGAGAGGGAGACAGACTGCGAGAGGGAGACAGACTGCGAGAGGGAGACAGACTGCGAGAGGGAGACAGACTGCGAGAGGGAGACAGACTGCGAGAGGGAGACAGACTGCGAGAGGGAGACAGACTGCGAGAGGGAGACAGACTGCGAGAGGGAGACAGACTGCGAGAGGGAGTCAGACTGCGAGAGGGAGACAGACTGCGAGAGGGAGACAGACTGCGAGAGGGAGACAGACTGCGAGAGGGAGACAGACTGCGAGAGGGAGACAGACTGCGAGAGGGAGACAGACTGCGAGAGGGGGACAGACTGCGACAGGGAGAGAGACTGCGAGAGAGAGAGACTGCGAGAGAGAGAGAGACAGCGAGAGAGAGAGACTGCGAGAGAGAGAGACTGCGAAAGAGAGAGACTGCGAGAGAGACTGCGAGAGAGAGAGACTGCGAGAGAGAGAGACTGCGAGAGAGAGAGACTGCGAGAGAGAGAGACGGCGAGAGAGAGAGACTGCGAGAGAGAGAGACTGCGAGAGAGAGACTGCGAGAGAGACTGCGAGAGAGAGAGACTGCGAGAGAGAGAGACTGCGAGCGAGACTGCGAGAGAGAGAGAGTGCGAGAGAGAGAGAGTGCGAGAGAGAGAGACTGCGAGAGAGAGAGACTGCGAGAGAGAGAGACTGCGAGAGAGAGAGACTGCGAGAGGGAGAGACTGCGAGAGGGAGAGACTGCGAGAGGGAGAGAGACTGCGAGAGTGAGAGAGACTGCGACAGAGAGAGAGACTGCGAGAGAGAGAAAGACTGCGAGAGAGAGAAAGACTGCGAGAGAGGGAGAGACTGCGAGAGGGAGAGACTGCGAGAGGGAGAGACTGCGAGAGGGAGAGACTGCGAGAGGGAGAGACTGCGAGAGGGAGAGACTGCGAGAGGGAGAGACTGCGAGAGGGAGAGACTGCGAGAGGGAGAGACTGCGAGAGGGAGAGACTGCGAGAGGGACGGACTGTGAGAGAGAGAGAGACTGCGAGAGGGAGAGAGACTGTGAGAGAGAGTGAGGCTGCGAGAGAGAGAGAGGCTGCGAGAGAGAGAGAGGCTGCGAGAGGGGGGAGGCCGCGAGAGAGAGAGAGACCGCGATAGAGAGAGACTGCGAGAGGGAGAGACATCGAGAGTGAGAGACTGCGAGAGGGAGAGACTGCGAGAGAGAGAGACTGCGAGAGAGAGAGACTGCGAGAGGGAGAGAGACGGCGAGAGACAGACAGACTGCGAGAGAGAGACAGACTGCGAGAGAGAGACAGACTGCGAGAGGGAGAGAGACCGCGAGAGGTAGAGGGACTGAGTGAGGGAGAGAGACTGCGAGAGGGAGAGAGACTGCGAGAGGGAGAGAGACTGCGAGAGGGAGAGAGACTGCGAGAGGGAGAGAGACTGCGAGAGGGAGAGAGACTGCGAGAGGGAGAGAGACTGCGAGAGGGAGACAGACTGCGAGAGGGAGACAGACTGCGAGAGGGAGACAGACTGCGAGAGGGAGACAGACTGCGAGAGGGAGACAGACTGCGAGAGGGAGACAGACTGCGAGAGGGAGACAGACTGCGAGAGGGAGACAGACTGCGAGAGGGAGACAGACTGCGAGAGGGAGACAGACTGCGAGAGGGAGACAGACTGCGAGAGGGAGACAGACTGCGAGAGGGAGACAGACTGCGAGAGGGAGACAGACTGCGAGACGGAGACAGACTGCGAGAGGGAGACAGACTGCGAGAGGAGACAGACTGCGAGAGGTAGACAGACTGCGAGAGGGAGACAGACTGCGAGAGGGAGAGACTGCGAGAGGGAGAGACTGCGAGAGGGAGAGACTGCGAGAGGGAGAGACTGAGAGAGGGAGAGACTGAGAGAGGGAGAGACTGCGAGAGGGAGAGACTGCGAGAGGGAGAGACTGCGAGAGGGAGAGACTGCGAGAGGGAGAGAATGGGAGAGGGAGAGACTGCGAGAGGGAGAGACTGCGAGAGGTAGAGACTGCGAGAGAGAGAGACTGCGAGAGAGAGACTGCGAGAGGGAGAGACTGCGAGAGAGAGAGAGACTGCGAAAGGGAGAGACTGCGAGAGGGACAGACTGCGAGAGAGAGAGAGACTGCGAGAGGGAGAGAGACTGCGAGAGAGAGAGACTGCGAGAGAGAGAGAGGCTGCGAGAGAGAGAGAGGCTGCGAGAGAGAGAGAGAGGCTGCGAGAGGGGGGAGACCGCGAGAGAGAGAGAGACTGCGATAGAGAGAGACTGCGAGAGGGAGAGACTTCGAGAGTGAGAGACTGCGAGAGGGAGAGACAGCAGATGGAGAGACTGCAGAGGGAGAGAGACTGCGAGACTGACGGCGAGAGAGAGAGACTGCGAGAGAGAGGGAGACTGCGAGAGAGAGAGAGACTGCGAGAGGGAGAGAGACTGCGAGAGGGAGAGAGACTGCGAGAGGGAGAGACTGCGAGAGAGAGAAACTGCGAGAGGGAGAGAGGCTGCGAGAGAGAGAGAGACTGCGAGAGAGAGAGACTGCGAGAGAGAGAGACTGCGAGAGAGACTGCGAGAGAGAGAGACTGCGAGAGAGAGAGACTGCGAGAGAGAGAGAGAGACTGCGAGAGAGAGAGACTGCGAGAGAGACTGCGAGAGAGAGAGACTGCGAGAGAGAGAGAGACTGCGAGAGAGAGACAGACTGCGAGAGAGAGAGACTGCGAGAGAGAGAGAGACTGCGAGAGAGAGACAGACTGCGAGAGAGAGAGACTGCGAGAGAGAGAGAGACTGCGAGAGAGAGAGACTGCGAGAGAGACTGCGAGAGAGAGAGACTGCGAGAGAGAGAGAGACTGCGAGAGAGAGACAGACTGCGAGAGAGAGAGACTGCGAGAGAGAGAGAGACTGCGATGGAGAGACAGACTGCGAGAGAGAGAGACTGCGAGAGAGAGAGAGACTGCGAGAGAGAGAGACTGCGAGAGAGACTGCGAGAGAGAGAGACTGCGAGAGAGAGAGAGACTGCGAGAGAGAGACAGACTGCGAGAGAGAGACAGACTGCGAGAGAGAGACAGACTGCGAGAGAGAGACAGACTGCGAGAGGGAGAGAGACCGCGAGAGGTAGAGGGACTGAGTGAGGGAGAGAGACTGCGAGAGGGAGAGACACTGCGAGAGGGAGAGAGACTGCGAGAGGGAGAGAGACTGCGAGAGGGAGACAGACTGCGAGAGGGAGACAGACTGCGAGAGGGAGACAGACTGCGAGAGGGAGACAGACTGCGAGAGGGAGACAGACTGCGAGAGGGAGACAGACTGCGAGAGGGAGACAGACTGCGAGAGGGAGACAGACTGCGAGAGGGAGACAGACTGCGAGAGGGAGACAGACTGCGAGAGGGAGAGAGACTGCGAGAGGGAGACAGACTGCGAGAGGGAGAGAGACTGCGAGAGGGAGAGAGACTGCGAGAGGGAGACAGACTGCGAGAGGGAGACAGACTGCGAGAGGGAGACAGACTGCGAGAGGGAGACAGACTGCGAGAGGGAGACAGACTGCGAGAGGGAGACAGACTGCGAGAGGGAGACAGACTGCGAGAGGGAGACAGACTGCGAGAGGGAGACAGACTGCGAGAGGGAGACAGACTGCGAGAGGGAGACAGACTGCGAGAGGGAGACAGACTGCGAGAGGGAGTCAGACTGCGAGAGGGAGACAGACTGCGAGAGGGAGACAGACTGCGAGAGGGAGACAGACTGCGAGAGGGAGACAGACTGCGAGAGGGAGACAGACTGCGAGAGGGAGACAGACTGCGAGAGGGAGACAGACTGCGAGAGGGAGACAGACTGCGAGAGGGGGACAGACTGCGACAGGGAGAGAGACTGCGAGAGAGAGAGACAGCGAGAGAGAGAGACTGCGAGAGAGAGAGACTGCGAGAGAGAGAGACTGCGAGAGAGAGAAAGACTGCGAGAGGGAGACAGACTGCGACAGGGAGAGAGACTGCGAGAGAGAGAGACTGCGAGGGAGAGAGAGACAGCGAGAGAGAGAGAGACTGGGAGAGAGAGAGACTGCGAGAGAGAGAGACTGCGAAAGAGAGAGACTGCGAAAGAGAAAGACTGCGAGAGAGACTGCGAGAGAGAGAGACTGCGAGAGAGAGAGACTGCGAGAGAGAGAGACTGCGAGAGAGAGAGACTGCGAGAGAGAGAGACTGCGAGAGAGAGACTGCGAGAGAGAGAGACTGCGAGAAAGAGAGACTGCGGGAGAGAGAGACTGCGAGAGAGAGAGACTGCGAGAGAGAGAGACTGCGAGAGAGAGAGACTGCGAGAGAGAGAGACTGCGAGAGGGAGAGACTGCGAGAGAGAGAGAGACTGCGAGAGGGAGACAGACTGCGAGAGGGAGACAGACTGCGAGAGGGAGACAGACTGCGAGAGGGAGACAGACTGCGAGAGGGAGACAGACTGCGAGAGGGAGACAGACTGCGAGACGGAGACAGACTGCGAGAGGGAGACAGACTGCGAGAGGGAGACAGACTGCGAGAGGTAGACAGACTGCGAGAGGGAGACAGACTGCGAGAGGGAGAGACTGCGAGAGGGAGAGACTGCGAGAGGGAGAGACTGCGAGAGGGAGAGACTGAGAGAGGGAGAGACTGAGAGAGGGAGAGACTGCGAGAGGGAGAGACTGCGAGAGGGAGAGACTGCGAGAGGGAGAGACTGCGAGAGGGAGAGAATGGGAGAGGGAGAGACTGCGAGAGGGAGAGACTGCGAGAGGTAGAGACTGCGAGAGAGAGAGACTGCGAGAGAGAGACTGCGAGAGGGAGAGACTGCGAGAGAGAGAGAGACTGCGAAAGGGAGAGACTGCGAGAGGGACAGACTGCGAGAGAGAGAGAGACTGCGAGAGGGAGAGAGACTGCGAGAGAGAGAGACTGCGAGAGAGAGAGAGGCTGCGAGAGAGAGAGAGGCTGCGAGAGAGAGAGAGAGGCTGCGAGAGGGGGGAGACCGCGAGAGAGAGAGAGACTGCGATAGAGAGAGACTGCGAGAGGGAGAGACTTCGAGAGTGAGAGACTGCGAGAGGGAGAGACAGCAGATGGAGAGACTGCAGAGGGAGAGAGACTGCGAGACTGACGGCGAGAGAGAGAGACTGCGAGAGAGAGGGAGACTGCGAGAGAGAGAGAGACTGCGAGAGGGAGAGAGACTGCGAGAGGGAGAGAGACTGCGAGAGGGAGAGACTGCGAGAGAGAGAAACTGCGAGAGGGAGAGAAACTGCGAGAGGGAGAGAGGCTGCGAGAGAGAGAGACTGCGAGAGAGAGAGACTGCGAGAGAGAGAGACTGCGAGAGAGACTGCGAGAGAGAGAGACTGCGAGAGAGAGAGACTGCGAGAGAGAGAGAGAGACTGCGAGAGAGAGAGACTGCGAGAGAGACTGCGAGAGAGAGAGACTGCGAGAGAGAGAGAGACTGCGAGAGAGAGACAGACTGCGAGAGAGAGAGACTGCGAGAGAGAGAGAGACTGCGAGAGAGAGACAGACTGCGAGAGGGAGAGACTGCGAGAGAGAGAGAGAGACCGCGTGGGAGAGGGAGACTGCGAGAGAGAAAGACTGCGAGAGGGAGAGACTTCGAGAAGGAGAGACTGCGAGAGAGAGAGAGATTGCGAGAGAGAGACTGCGAGAGAGAGAGAGACTGCGAGAGAGAGAGAGACTGCGAGAGAGAGAGACTGCGAGAGAGAGAGACTGCGAGAGAGAGAAAGACTGCGAGAGGGAGACAGACTGCGACAGGGAGAGAGACTGCGAGAGAGAGAGACTGCGAGGGAGAGAGAGACAGCGAGAGAGAGAGAGACTGGGAGAGAGAGAGACTGCGAGAGAGAGAGACTGCGAAAGAGAGAGACTGCGAAAGAGAAAGACTGCGAGAGAGACTGCGAGAGAGAGAGACTGCGAGAGAGAGAGACTGCGAGAGAGAGAGACTGCGAGAGAGAGAGACTGCGAGAGAGAGAGACTGCGAGAGAGAGACTGCGAGAGAGAGAGACTGCGAGAAAGAGAGACTGCGGGAGAGAGAGACTGCGAGAGAGAGAGACTGCGAGAGAGAGAGGCTGCGAGAGAGAGAGACTGCGAGAGAGAGAGACTGCGAGAGGGAGAGACTGCGAGAGAGAGAGAGACTGCGAGAGGGAGACAGACTGCGAGAGGGAGACAGACTGCGAGAGGGAGACAGACTGCGAGAGGGAGACAGACTGCGAGAGGGAGACAGACTGCGAGAGGGAGACAGACTGCGAGACGGAGACAGACTGCGAGAGGGAGACAGACTGCGAGAGGGAGACAGACTGCGAGAGGTAGACAGACTGCGAGAGGGAGACAGACTGCGAGAGGGAGAGACTGCGAGAGGGAGAGACTGCGAGAGGGAGAGACTGCGAGAGGGAGAGACTGAGAGAGGGAGAGACTGAGAGAGGGAGAGACTGCGAGAGGGAGAGACTGCGAGAGGGAGAGACTGCGAGAGGGAGAGACTGCGAGAGGGAGAGAATGGGAGAGGGAGAGACTGCGAGAGGGAGAGACTGCGAGAGGTAGAGACTGCGAGAGAGAGAGACTGCGAGAGAGAGACTGCGAGAGGGAGAGACTGCGAGAGAGAGAGAGACTGCGAAAGGGAGAGACTGCGAGAGGGACAGACTGCGAGAGAGAGAGAGACTGCGAGAGGGAGAGAGACTGCGAGAGAGAGAGACTGCGAGAGAGAGAGAGGCTGCGAGAGAGAGAGAGGCTGCGAGAGAGAGAGAGAGGCTGCGAGAGGGGGGAGACCGCGAGAGAGAGAGAGACTGCGATAGAGAGAGACTGCGAGAGGGAGAGACTTCGAGAGTGAGAGACTGCGAGAGGGAGAGACAGCAGATGGAGAGACTGCAGAGGGAGAGAGACTGCGAGACTGACGGCGAGAGAGAGAGACTGCGAGAGAGAGGGAGACTGCGAGAGAGAGAGAGACTGCGAGAGGGAGAGAGACTGCGAGAGGGAGAGAGACTGCGAGAGGGAGAGACTGCGAGAGAGAGAAACTGCGAGAGGGAGAGAAACTGCGAGAGGGAGAGAGGCTGCGAGAGAGAGAGACTGCGAGAGAGAGAGACTGCGAGAGAGAGAGACTGCGAGAGAGACTGCGAGAGAGAGAGACTGCGAGAGAGAGAGACTGCGAGAGAGAGAGAGAGACTGCGAGAGAGAGAGACTGCGAGAGAGACTGCGAGAGAGAGAGACTGCGAGAGAGAGAGAGACTGCGAGAGAGAGACAGACTGCGAGAGAGAGAGACTGCGAGAGAGAGAGAGACTGCGAGAGAGAGACAGACTGCGAGAGAGAGAGACTGCGAGAGAGAGAGAGACTGCGAGAGAGAGAGACTGCGAGAGAGACTGCGAGAGAGAGAGACTGCGAGAGAGAGAGAGACTGCGAGAGAGAGACAGACTGCGAGAGAGAGAGACTGCGAGAGAGAGAGAGACTGCGAGAGAGAGACAGACTGCGAGAGAGAGAGACTGCGAGAGAGAGAGAGACTGCGAGAGAGAGAGACTGCGAGAGAGACTGCGAGAGAGAGAGACTGCGAGAGAGAGAGAGACTGCGAGAGAGAGACAGACTGCGAGAGAGAGACAGACTGCGAGAGAGAGACAGACTGCGAGAGAGAGACAGACTGCGAGAGGGAGAGAGACCGCGAGAGGTAGAGGGACTGAGTGAGGGAGAGAGACTGCGAGAGGGAGAGACACTGCGAGAGGGAGAGAGACTGCGAGAGGGAGAGAGACTGCGAGAGGGAGACAGACTGCGAGAGGGAGACAGACTGCGAGAGGGAGACAGACTGCGAGAGGGAGACAGACTGCGAGAGGGAGACAGACTGCGAGAGGGAGACAGACTGCGAGAGGGAGACAGACTGCGAGAGGGAGACAGACTGCGAGAGGGAGACAGACTGCGAGAGGGAGACAGACTGCGAGAGGGAGACAGACTGCGAGAGGGAGAGAGACTGCGAGAGGGAGAGAGACTGCGAGAGGGAGACAGACTGCGAGAGGGAGACAGACTGCGAGAGGGAGACAGACTGCGAGAGGGAGACAGACTGCGAGAGGGAGACAGACTGCGAGAGGGAGACAGACTGCGAGAGGGAGACAGACTGCGAGAGGGAGACAGACTGCGAGAGGGAGACAGACTGCGAGAGGGAGACAGACTGCGAGAGGGAGACAGACTGCGAGAGGGAGACAGACTGCGAGAGGGAGACAGACTGCGAGAGGGAGTCAGACTGCGAGAGGGAGACAGACTGCGAGAGGGAGACAGACTGCGAGAGGGAGACAGACTGCGAGAGGGAGACAGACTGCGAGAGGGAGACAGACTGCGAGAGGGAGACAGACTGCGAGAGGGGGACAGACTGCGACAGGGAGAGAGACTGCGAGAGAGAGAGACTGCGAGAGAGAGAGAGACAGCGAGAGAGAGAGACTGCGAGAGAGAGAGACTGCGAAAGAGAGAGACTGCGAGAGAGACTGCGAGAGAGAGAGACTGCGAGAGAGAGAGACTGCGAGAGAGAGAGACTGCGAGAGAGAGAGACGGCGAGAGAGAGAGACTGCGAGAGAGAGAGACTGCGAGAGAGAGACTGCGAGAGAGACTGCGAGAGAGAGAGACTGCGAGAGAGAGAGACTGCGAGCGAGACTGCGAGAGAGAGAGAGTGCGAGAGAGAGAGAGTGCGAGAGAGAGAGACTGCGAGAGAGAGAGACTGCGAGAGAGAGAGACTGCGAGAGAGAGAGACTGCGAGAGGGAGAGACTGCGAGAGGGAGAGACTGCGAGAGGGAGAGAGACTGCGAGAGTGAGAGAGACTGCGACAGAGAGAGAGACTGCGAGAGAGAGAAAGACTGCGAGAGAGAGAAAGACTGCGAGAGAGGGAGAGACTGCGAGAGGGAGAGACTGCGAGAGGGAGAGACTGCGAGAGGGAGAGACTGCGAGAGGGAGAGACTGCGAGAGGGAGAGACTGCGAGAGGGAGAGACTGCGAGAGGGAGAGACTGCGAGAGGGAGAGACTGCGAGAGGGAGAGACTGCGAGAGGGACGGACTGTGAGAGAGAGAGAGACTGCGAGAGGGAGAGAGACTGTGAGAGAGAGTGAGGCTGCGAGAGAGAGAGAGGCTGCGAGAGAGAGAGAGGCTGCGAGAGGGGGGAGGCCGCGAGAGAGAGAGAGACCGCGATAGAGAGAGACTGCGAGAGGGAGAGACATCGAGAGTGAGAGACTGCGAGAGGGAGAGACTGCGAGAGAGAGAGACTGCGAGAGAGAGAGACTGCGAGAGGGAGAGAGACGGCGAGAGACAGACAGACTGCGAGAGAGAGACAGACTGCGAGAGAGAGACAGACTGCGAGAGGGAGAGAGACCGCGAGAGGTAGAGGGACTGAGTGAGGGAGAGAGACTGCGAGAGGGAGAGAGACTGCGAGAGGGAGAGAGACTGCGAGAGGGAGAGAGACTGCGAGAGGGAGAGAGACTGCGAGAGGGAGAGAGACTGCGAGAGGGAGAGAGACTGCGAGAGGGAGAGAGACTGCGAGAGGGAGAGAGACTGCGAGAGGGAGAGAGACTGCGAGAGGGAGAGAGACTGCGAGAGGGAGAGAGACTGCGAGAGGGAGACAGACTGCGAGAGGGAGACAGACTGCGAGAGGGAGACAGACTGCGAGAGGGAGACAGACTGCGAGAGGGGGACAGACTGCGAGAGGGAGACAGACTGCGAGAGGGAGACAGACTGCAAGAGGGAGAGAGACTGCGAGAGAGAGAGGCTGCGAGGGAGAGAGAGACTGCGAAAGAGAGAGACTGCGAGAGAGACTGCGAGAGAGAGAGACTGCGAGAGAGAGAGACTGCGAGAGAGAGAGACTGCGAGAGAGAGAGACTGCGAGAGAGAGAGACTGCGAGAGGGAGAGAATGGGAGAGGGAGAGAATGGGAGAGGGAGAGACTGCGAGAGGGAGAGACTGCGAGAGGTAGAGACTGCGAGAGAGAGAGACTGCGAGAGAGAGACTGCGAGAGGGAGAGACTGCGAGAGAGAGAGGGACTGCGAAAGGGAGAGACTGCGAGAGGGACAGACTGCGAGAGAGAGAGAGACTGCGAGAGGGAGAGAGACTGCGAGAGAGAGAGACTGCGAGAGAGAGAGAGGCTGCGAGAGAGAGAGAGGCTGCGAGAGAGAGAGAGAGGCTGCGAGAGGGGGGAGACCGCGAGAGAGAGAGAGACTGCGATAGAGAGAGACTGCGAGAGGGAGAGACTTCGAGAGTGAGAGACTGCGAGAGGGAGAGACAGCAGATGGAGAGACTGCAGAGGGAGAGAGACTGCGAGACTGACGGCGAGAGAGAGAGACTGCGAGAGAGAGGGAGACTGCGAGAGAGAGAGAGACTGCGAGAGGGAGAGAGACTGCGAGAGGGAGAGACTGCGAGAGAGAGAAACTGCGAGAGGGAGAGAAACTGCGAGAGGGAGAGAGGCTGCGAGAGAGAGAGACTGCGAGAGAGAGAGACTGCGAGAGAGAGAGACTGCGAGAGAGACTGCGAGAGAGAGAGACTGCGAGAGAGAGAGACTGCGAGAGAGAGAGAGACTGCGAGAGAGAGAGACTGCGAGAGAGACTGCGAGAGAGAGAGACTGCGAGAGAGAGAGAGACTGCGAGAGAGAGACAGACTGCGAGAGAGAGAGACTGCGAGAGAGAGAGAGACTGCGAGAGAGAGACAGACTGCGAGAGAGAGAGACTGCGAGAGAGAGAGAGACTGCGAGAGAGAGAGACTGCGAGAGAGACTGCGAGAGAGAGAGACTGCGAGAGAGAGAGAGACTGCGAGAGAGAGACAGACTGCGAGAGAGAGAGACTGCGAGAGAGAGAGAGACTGCGAGAGAGAGACAGACTGCGAGAGAGAGAGACTGCGAGAGAGAGAGAGACTGCGAGAGAGAGAGACTGCGAGAGAGACTGCGAGAGAGAGAGACTGCGAGAGAGAGAGAGACTGCGAGAGAGAGACAGACTGCGAGAGAGAGACAGACTGCGAGAGAGAGACAGACTGCGAGAGAGAGACAGACTGCGAGTGGGAGAGAGACCGCGAGAGGTAGAGGGACTGAGTGAGGGAGAGAGACTGCGAGAGGGAGAGAGACTGCGAGAGGGAGAGAGACTGCGAGAGGGAGAGAGACTGCGAGAGGGAGACAGACTGCGAGAGGGAGACAGACTGCGAGAGGGAGACAGACTGCGAGAGGGAGACAGACTGCGAGAGGGAGACAGACTGCGAGAGGGAGACAGACTGCGAGAGGGAGACAGACTGCGAGAGGGAGACAGACTGCGAGAGGCAGACAGACTGCGAGAGGGAGACAGACTGCGAGAGGGAGAGAGACTGCGAGAGGGAGACAGACTGCGAGAGGGAGAGAGACCGCGAGAGGTAGAGGGACTGAGTGAGGGAGAGAGACTGCGAGAGGGAGAGAGACTGCGAGAGGGAGAGAGACTGCGAGAGGGAGAGAGACTGCGAGAGGGAGAGAGACTGCGAGAGGGAGAGAGACTGCGAGAGGGAGAGAGACTGCGAGAGGGAGAGAGACTGCGAGAGGGAGAGAGACTGCGAGAGGGAGAGAGACTGCGAGAGGGAGAGAGACTGCGAGAGGGAGAGAGACTGCGAGAGGGAGACAGACTGCGAGAGGGAGACAGACTGCGAGAGGGAGACAGACTGCGAGAGGGAGACAGACTGCGAGAGGGAGACAGACTGCGAGAGGGGGACAGACTGCGAGAGGGAGACAGACTGCGAGAGGGAGACAGACTGCAAGAGGGAGAGAGACTGCGAGAGAGAGAGGCTGCGAGGGAGAGAGAGACTGCGAAAGAGAGAGACTGCGAGAGAGACTGCGAGAGAGAGAGACTGCGAGAGAGAGAGACTGCGAGAGAGAGAGACTGCGAGAGAGAGAGACTGCGAGAGAGAGAGACTGCGAGAGGGAGAGAATGGGAGAGGGAGAGAATGGGAGAGGGAGAGACTGCGAGAGGGAGAGACTGCGAGAGGTAGAGACTGCGAGAGAGAGAGACTGCGAGAGAGAGACTGCGAGAGGGAGAGACTGCGAGAGAGAGAGGGACTGCGAAAGGGAGAGACTGCGAGAGGGACAGACTGCGAGAGAGAGAGAGACTGCGAGAGGGAGAGAGACTGCGAGAGAGAGAGACTGCGAGAGAGAGAGAGGCTGCGAGAGAGAGAGAGGCTGCGAGAGAGAGAGAGAGGCTGCGAGAGGGGGGAGACCGCGAGAGAGAGAGAGACTGCGATAGAGAGAGACTGCGAGAGGGAGAGACTTCGAGAGTGAGAGACTGCGAGAGGGAGAGACAGCAGATGGAGAGACTGCAGAGGGAGAGAGACTGCGAGACTGACGGCGAGAGAGAGAGACTGCGAGAGAGAGGGAGACTGCGAGAGAGAGAGAGACTGCGAGAGGGAGAGAGACTGCGAGAGGGAGAGACTGCGAGAGAGAGAAACTGCGAGAGGGAGAGAAACTGCGAGAGGGAGAGAGGCTGCGAGAGAGAGAGACTGCGAGAGAGAGAGACTGCGAGAGAGAGAGACTGCGAGAGAGACTGCGAGAGAGAGAGACTGCGAGAGAGAGAGACTGCGAGAGAGAGAGAGACTGCGAGAGAGAGAGACTGCGAGAGAGACTGCGAGAGAGAGAGACTGCGAGAGAGAGAGAGACTGCGAGAGAGAGACAGACTGCGAGAGAGAGAGACTGCGAGAGAGAGAGAGACTGCGAGAGAGAGACAGACTGCGAGAGAGAGAGACTGCGAGAGAGAGAGAGACTGCGAGAGAGAGAGACTGCGAGAGAGACTGCGAGAGAGAGAGACTGCGAGAGAGAGAGAGACTGCGAGAGAGAGACAGACTGCGAGAGAGAGAGACTGCGAGAGAGAGAGAGACTGCGAGAGAGAGACAGACTGCGAGAGAGAGAGACTGCGAGAGAGAGAGAGACTGCGAGAGAGAGAGACTGCGAGAGAGACTGCGAGAGAGAGAGACTGCGAGAGAGAGAGAGACTGCGAGAGAGAGACAGACTGCGAGAGAGAGACAGACTGCGAGAGAGAGACAGACTGCGAGAGAGAGACAGACTGCGAGTGGGAGAGAGACCGCGAGAGGTAGAGGGACTGAGTGAGGGAGAGAGACTGCGAGAGGGAGAGAGACTGCGAGAGGGAGAGAGACTGCGAGAGGGAGAGAGACTGCGAGAGGGAGACAGACTGCGAGAGGGAGACAGACTGCGAGAGGGAGACAGACTGCGAGAGGGAGACAGACTGCGAGAGGGAGACAGACTGCGA
This sequence comes from Mustelus asterias, assembly GCF_964213995.1. Taxonomy (NCBI): domain Eukaryota; kingdom Metazoa; phylum Chordata; class Chondrichthyes; order Carcharhiniformes; family Triakidae; genus Mustelus; species Mustelus asterias. Next base: position 13,777 of record NW_027592073.1, read on the forward strand.
GAGGGAGACAGACTGCGAGAGGGAGACAGACTGCGAGAGGGAGACAGACTGCGAGAGGCAGACAGACTGCGAGAGGGAGACAGACTGCGAGAGGGAGAGAGACTGCGAGAGGGAGACAGACTGCGAGAGGGAGAGAGACCGCGAGAGGTAGAGGGACTGAGTGAGGGAGAGAGACTGCGAGAGGGAGAGAGACTGCGAGAGGGAGAGAGACTGCGAGAGGGAGAGAGACTGCGAGAGGGAGAGAGACTGCGAGAGGGAGAGAGACTGCGAGAGGGAGAGAGACTGCGAGAGGGAGAGAGACTGCGAGAGGGAGAGAGACTGCGAGAGGGAGAGAGACTGCGAGAGGGAGAGAGACTGCGAGAGGGAGACAGACTGCGAGAGGGAGACAGACTGCGAGAGGGAGACAGACTGCGAGAGGGAGACAGACTGCGAGAGGGAGACAGACTGCGAGAGGGGGACAGACTGCGAGAGGGAGACAGACTGCGAGAGGGAGACAGACTGCAAGAGGGAGAGAGACTGCGAGAGAGAGAGGCTGCGAGGGAGAGAGAGACTGCGAAAGAGAGAGACTGCGAGAGAGACTGCGAGAGAGAGAGACTGCGAGAGAGAGAGACTGCGAGAGAGAGAGACTGCGAGAGAGAGAGACTGCGAGAGAGAGAGACTGCGAGAGGGAGAGAATGGGAGAGGGAGAGAATGGGAGAGGGAGAGACTGCGAGAGGGAGAGACTGCGAGAGGTAGAGACTGCGAGAGAGAGAGACTGCGAGAGAGAGACTGCGAGAGGGAGAGACTGCGAGAGAGAGAGGGACTGCGAAAGGGAGAGACTGCGAGAGGGACAGACTGCGAGAGAGAGAGAGACTGCGAGAGGGAGAGAGACTGCGAGAGAGAGAGACTGCGAGAGAGAGAGAGGCTGCGAGAGAGAGAGAGGCTGCGAGAGAGAGAGAGAGGCTGCGAGAGGGGGGAGACCGCGAGAGAGAGAGAGACTGCGATAGAGAGAGACTGCGAGAGGGAGAGACTTCGAGAGTGAGAGACTGCGAGAGGGAGAGACAGCAGATGGAGAGACTGCAGAGGGAGAGAGACTGCGAGACTGACGGCGAGAGAGAGAGACTGCGAGAGAGAGGGAGACTGCGAGAGAGAGAGAGACTGCGAGAGGGAGAGAGACTGCGAGAGGGAGAGAGACTGCGAGAGGGAGAGACTGCGAGAGAGAGAAACTGCGAGAGGGAGAGAAACTGCGAGAGGGAGAGAGGCTGCGAGAGAGAGAGACTGCGAGAGAGAGAGACTGCGAGAGAGAGAGACTGCGAGAGAGACTGCGAGAGAGAGAGACTGCGAGAGAGAGAGACTGCGAGAGAGAGAGAGACTGCGAGAGAGAGAGACTGCGAGAGAGACTGCGAGAGAGAGAGACTGCGAGAGAGAGAGAGACTGCGAGAGAGAGACAGACTGCGAGAGAGAGAGACTGCGAGAGAGAGAGAGACTGCGAGAGAGAGACAGACTGCGAGAGAGAGAGACTGCGAGAGAGAGAGAGACTGCGAGAGAGAGAGACTGCGAGAGAGACTGCGAGAGAGAGAGACTGCGAGAGAGAGAGAGACTGCGAGAGAGAGACAGACTGCGAGAGAGAGAGACTGCGAGAGAGAGAGAGACTGCGAGAGAGAGACAGACTGCGAGAGAGAGAGACTGCGAGAGAGAGAGAGACTGCGAGAGAGAGAGACTGCGAGAGAGACTGCGAGAGAGAGAGACTGCGAGAGAGAGAGAGACTGCGAGAGAGAGACAGACTGCGAGAGAGAGACAGACTGCGAGAGAGAGACAGACTGCGAGAGAGAGACAGACTGCGAGTGGGAGAGAGACCGCGAGAGGTAGAGGGACTGAGTGAGGGAGAGAGACTGCGAGAGGGAGAGAGACTGCGAGAGGGAGAGAGACTGCGAGAGGGAGAGAGACTGCGAGAGGGAGACAGACTGCGAGAGGGAGACAGACTGCGAGAGGGAGACAGACTGCGAGAGGGAGACAGACTGCGAGAGGGAGACAGACTGCGAGAGGGAGACAGACTGCGAGAGGGAGACAGACTGCGAGAGGGAGACAGACTGCGAGAGGCAGACAGACTGCGAGAGGGAGACAGACTGCGAGAGGGAGAGAGACTGCGAGAGGGAGACAGACTGCGAGAGGGAGACAGACTGCGAGAGGGAGACAGACTGCGAGAGGGAGACAGACTGCGAGAGGGAGACAGACTGCGAGAGGGAGACAGACTGCGAGAGGGAGACAGACTGCGAGAGGGAGACAGACTGCGAGAGGGAGACAGACTGCGAGAGGGAGACAGACTGCGAGAGGGAGACAGACTGCGAGAGGGAGACAGACTGCGAGAGGGAGTCAGACTGCGAGAGGGAGACAGACTGCGAGAGGGAGACAGACTGCGAGAGGGAGACAGACTGCGAGAGGGAGACAGACTGCGAGAGGGAGACAGACTGCGAGAGGGAGACAGACTGCGAGAGGGAGACAGACTGCGAGAGGGGGACAGACTGCGACAGGGAGAGAGACTGCGAGAGAGAGAGACTGCGAGAGAGAGAGAGACAGCGAGAGAGAGAGACTGCGAGAGAGAGAGACTGCGAAAGAGAGAGACTGCGAGAGAGACTGCGAGAGAGAGAGACTGCGAGAGAGAGAGACTGCGAGAGAGAGAGACTGCGAGAGAGAGAGACGGCGAGAGAGAGAGACGGCGAGAGAGAGAGACTGCGAGAGAGAGACTGCGAGAGAGACTGCGAGAGAGAGACTGCGAGAGAGAGAGACTGCGAGCGAGACTGCGAGAGAGAGAGAGTGCGAGAGAGAGAGAGTGCGAGAGAGAGAGACTGCGAGAGAGAGAGACTGCGAGAGAGAGAGACTGCGAGAGAGAGAGACTGCGAGAGGGAGAGACTGCGAGAGGGAGAGACTGCGAGAGGGAGAGAGACTGCGAGAGTGAGAGAGACTGCGACAGAGAGAGAGACTGCGAGAGAGAGAAAGACTGCGAGAGAGAGAAAGACTGCGAGAGAGGGAGAGACTGCGAGAGGGAGAGACTGCGAGAGGGAGAGACTGCGAGAGGGAGAGACTGCGAGAGGGAGAGACTGCGAGAGGGAGAGACTGCGAGAGGGAGAGACTGCGAGAGGGAGAGACTGCGAGAGGGAGAGACTGCGAGAGGGACAGACTGTGAGAGAGAGAGAGACTGCGAGAGGGAGAGAGACTGCGAGAGAGAGTGAGGCTGCGAGAGAGAGAGAGGCTGCGAGAGAGAGAGAGGCTGCGAGAGGGGGGAGGCCGCGAGAGAGAGAGAGACCGCGATAGAGAGAGACTGCGAGAGGGAGAGACATCGAGAGTGAGAGACTGCGAGAGGGAGAGACTGCGAGAGAGAGAGACTGCGAGAGAGAGAGACTGCGAGAGGGAGAGAGACGGCGAGAGACAGACAGACTGCGAGAGAGAGACAGACTGCGAGAGAGAGACAGACTGCGAGAGGGAGAGAGACCGCGAGAGGTAGAGGGACTGAGTGAGGGAGAGAGACTGCGAGAGGGAGAGAGACTGCGAGAGGGAGAGAGACTGCGAGAGGGAGAGAGACTGCGAGAGGGAGAGAGACTGCGAGAGGGAGAGAGACTGCGAGAGGGAGAGAGACTGCGAGAGGGAGAGACTGCGAGAGAGAGAAACTGCGAGAGGGAGAGAAACTGCGAGAGGGAGAGAGGCTGCGAGAGAGAGAGACTGCGAGAGAGAGAGACTGCGAGAGAGAGAGACTGCGAGAGAGACTGCGAGAGAGAGAGACTGCGAGAGAGAGAGACTGCGAGAGAGAGAGAGACTGCGAGAGAGAGAGACTGCGAGAGAGACTGCGAGAGAGAGAGACTGCGAGAGAGAGAGAGACTGCGAGAGAGAGACAGACTGCGAGAGAGAGAGACTGCGAGAGAGAGAGAGACTGCGAGAGAGAGACAGACTGCGAGAGAGAGAGACTGCGAGAGAGAGAGAGACTGCGAGAGAGAGAGACTGCGAGAGAGACTGCGAGAGAGAGAGACTGCGAGAGAGAGAGAGACTGCGAGAGAGAGACAGACTGCGAGAGAGAGAGACTGCGAGAGAGAGAGAGACTGCGAGAGAGAGACAGACTGCGAGAGAGAGAGACTGCGAGAGAGAGAGAGACTGCGAGAGAGAGAGACTGCGAGAGAGACTGCGAGAGAGAGAGACTGCGAGAGAGAGAGAGACTGCGAGAGAGAGACAGACTGCGAGAGAGAGACAGACTGCGAGAGAGAGACAGACTGCGAGAGAGAGACAGACTGCGAGAGGGAGAGAGACCGCGAGAGGTAGAGGGACTGAGTGAGGGAGAGAGACTGCGAGAGGGAGAGAGACTGCGAGAGGGAGAGAGACTGCGAGAGGGAGAGAGACTGCGAGAGGGAGACAGACTGCGAGAGGGAGACAGACTGCGAGAGGGAGACAGACTGCGAGAGGGAGACAGACTGCGAGAGGGAGACAGACTGCGAGAGGGAGACAGACTGCGAGAGGGAGACAGACTGCGAGAGGGAGACAGACTGCGAGAGGGAGACAGACTGCGAGAGGGAGACAGACTGCGAGAGGGAGACAGACTGCGAGAGGGAGACAGACTGCGAGAGGGAGACAGACTGCGAGAGGGAGACAGACTGCGAGAGGGAGACAGACTGCGAGAGGGAGACAGACTGTGAGAGGGAGACAGACTGCGAGAGGGAGACAGACTGCGAGAGGGAGACAGACTGCGAGAGGGAGACAGACTGCGAGAGGGAGACAGACTGCGAGAGGGAGACAGACTGCGAGAGGGAGACAGACTGCGAGAGGGAGTCAGACTGCGAGAGGGAGACAGACTGCGAGAGGGAGACAGACTGCGAGAGGGAGACAGACTGCGAGAGGGAGACAGACTGCGAGAGGGTGACAGACTGCGAGAGGGAGACAGACTGCGAGAGGGAGACAGACTGCGAGAGGGGGACAGACTGCGACAGGGAGAGAGACTGCGAGAGAGAGAGACTGCGAGAGAGAGAGAGACAGCGAGAGAGAGAGACTGCGAGAGAGAGAGACTGCGAAAGAGAGAGACTGCGAGAGAGACTGCGAGAGAGAGAGACTGCGAGAGAGAGAGACTGCGAGAGAGAGAGACTGCGAGAGAGAGAGACTGCGAGAGAGAGAGACGGCGAGAGAGAGAGACGGCGAGAGAGAGAGACTGCGAGAGAGAGACTGCGAGAGAGACTGCGAGAGAGAGAGACTGCGAGAGAGAGAGACTGCGAGCGAGACTGCGAGAGAGAGAGAGTGCGAGAGAGAGAGTGCGAGAGAGAGAGACTGCGAGAGAGAGAGACTGCGAGAGAGAGAGACTGCGAGAGAGAGAGACTGCGAGAGGGAGAGACTGCGAGAGGGAGAGACTGCGAGAGGGAGAGAGACTGCGAGAGTGAGAGAGACTGCGACAGAGAGAGAGACTGCGAGAGAGAGAAAGACTGCGAGAGAGAGAAAGACTGCGAGAGAGGGAGAGACTGCGAGAGGGAGAGACTGCGAGAGGGAGAGACTGCGAGAGGGAGAGACTGCGAGAGGGAGAGACTGCGAGAGGGAGAGACTGCGAGAGGGAGAGACTGCGAGAGGGAGAGACTGCGAGAGGGAGAGACTGCGAGAGGGAGAGACTGCGAGAGGGACAGACTGTGAGAGAGAGAGAGACTGCGAGAGGGAGAGAGACTGCGAGAGAGAGTGAGGCTGCGAGAGAGAGAGAGGCTGCGAGAGAGAGAGAGGCTGCGAGAGGGGGGAGGCCGCGAGAGAGAGAGAGACCGCGATAGAGAGAGACTGCGAGAGGGAGAGACATCGAGAGTGAGAGACTGCGAGAGGGAGAGACTGCGAGAGAGAGAGACTGCGAGAGAGAGAGACTGCGAGAGGGAGAGAGACGGCGAGAGACAGACAGACTGCGAGAGAGAGACAGACTGCGAGAGAGAGACAGACTGCGAGAGGGAGAGAGACCGCGAGAGGTAGAGGGACTGAGTGAGGGAGAGAGACTGCGAGAGGGAGAGAGACTGCGAGAGGGAGAGAGACTGCGAGAGGGAGAGAGACTGCGAGAGGGAGAGAGACTGCGAGAGGGAGAGAGACTGCGAGAGGGAGAGACTGCGAGAGAGAGAAACTGCGAGAGGGAGAGAAACTGCGAGAGGGAGAGAGGCTGCGAGAGAGAGAGACTGCGAGAGAGAGAGACTGCGAGAGAGAGAGACTGCGAGAGAGAGAGACTGCGAGAGAGAGAGACTGCGAGAGAGAGAGAGACTGCGAGAGAGAGAGACTGCGAGAGAGACTGCGAGAGAGAGAGACTGCGAGAGAGAGAGAGACTGCGAGAGAGAGACAGACTGCGAGAGAGAGAGACTGCGAGAGAGAGAGAGACTGCGAGAGAGAGACAGACTGCGAGAGAGAGAGTCTGCGAGAGAGAGAGAGACTGCGAGAGAGAGAGACTGCGAGAGAGACTGCGAGAGAGAGAGACTGCGAGAGAGAGAGAGACTGCGAGAGAGAGACAGACTGCGAGAGAGAGAGACTGCGAGAGAGAGAGACTGCGAGAGAGAGAGAGACTGCGAGAGAGAGACAGACTGCGAGAGAGAGACAGACTGCGAGAGAGAGACAGACTGCGAGAGAGAGACAGACTGCGAGAGGGAGAGAGACCGCGAGAGGTAGAGGGACTGAGTGAGGGAGAGAGACTGCGAGAGGGAGAGAGACTGCGAGAGGGAGAGAGACTGCGAGAGGGAGAGAGACTGCGAGAGGGAGAGAGACTGCGAGAGGGAGAGAGACTGCGAGAGGGAGAGAGACTGCGAGAGGGAGAGAGACTGCGAGAGGGAGACAGACTGCGAGAGGGAGACAGACTGCGAGAGGGAGACAGACTGCGAGAGGGAGACAGACTGCGAGAGGGAGACAGACTGCGAGAGGGGGACAGACTGCGAGAGGGAGACAGACTGCGAGAGGGAGACAGACTGCAAGAGGGAGAGAGACTGCGAGAGAGAGAGAGGCTGCGAGGGAGAGAGAGACTGCGAAAGAGAGAGACTGCGAAAGAGACTGCGAGAGAGAGAGACTGCGAGAGAGAGAGACTGCGAGAGAGAGAGACTGCGAGAGAGAGAGACTGCGAGAGAGAGAGACGGCGAGAGAGAGAGACTGCGAGAGAGAGAGACTGCGAGAGAGAGAGACTGCGAGAGAGACTGCGAGAGAGAGAGACTGCGACAGAGAGAGACTGCGAGCGAGACTGCGAGAGAGAGAGAGTGCGAGAGAGAGAGAGTGCGAGAGAGAGAGACTGCGAGAGAGAGAGACTGCGAGAGAGAGAGACTGCGAGAGGGAGAGACTGCGAGAGGGAGAGAGACTGCGAGAGTGAGAGAGACTGCGACAGAGAGAGAGACTGCGAGAGAGAGAAAGACTGCGAGAGAGAGAAAGACTGCGAGAGAGGGAGAGACTGCGAGAGGGAGAGGCTGCGAGAGGGAGAGACTGCGAGAGGGAGAGACTGCGAGAGGGAGAGACTGCGAGAGGGAGAGACTGCGAGAGGGAGAGACTGCGAGAGGGAGAGACTGCGAGAGGGAGAGACTGCGAGAGGGAGAGACTGCGAGAGGGAGAGACTGCGAGAGGGACAGACTGTGAGAGAGAGAGAGACTGCGAGAGGGAGAGAGACTGCGAGAGAGACTGAGGCTGCGAGAGAGAGAGAGGCTGCGAGAGAGAGAGAGGCTGCGAGAGGGGGGAGGCCGCGAGAGAGAGAGAGACCGCGATAGAGAGAGACTGCGAGAGGGAGAGACATCGAGAGTGAGAGACTGCGAGAGGGAGAGACTGCGAGAGAGAGAGACTGCGAGAGAGAGAGACTGCGAGAGGGAGAGAGACGGCGAGAGACAGACAGACTGCGAGAGAGAGACAGACTGCGAGAGAGAGACAGACTGCGAGAGGGAGACAGACTGCGAGAGGGAGAGAGACTGCGAGAGGGAGAGAGACTGCGAGAGGGAGACAGACTGCGAGAGGGAGAGACTGCGAGAGGGAGAGACTGCGAGAGGGAGAGACTGCGAGAGGGACAGACTGTGAGAGAGAGAGAGACTGCGAGAGGGAGAGAGACTGCGAGAGAGAGTGAGGCTGCGAGAGAGAGAGAGGCTGCGAGAGAGAGAGAGGCTGCGAGAGGGGGGAGGCCGCGAGAGAGAGAGAGACCGCGATAGAGAGAGACTGCGAGAGGGAGAGACATCGAGAGTGAGAGACTGCGAGAGGGAGAGACTGCGAGAGAGAGAGACTGCGAGAGAGAGAGACTGCGAGAGGGAGAGAGACGGCGAGAGACAGACAGACTGCGAGAGAGAGACAGACTGCGAGAGAGAGACAGACTGCGAGAGGGAGAGAGACCGCGAGAGGTAGAGGGACTGAGTGAGGGAGAGAGACTGCGAGAGGGAGAGAGACTGCGAGAGGGAGAGAGACTGCGAGAGGGAGAGAGACTGCGAGAGGGAGAGAGACTGCGAGAGGGAGAGAGACTGCGAGAGGGAGAGACTGCGAGAGAGAGAAACTGCGAGAGGGAGAGAAACTGCGAGAGGGAGAGAGGCTGCGAGAGAGAGAGACTGCGAGAGAGAGAGACTGCGAGAGAGAGAGACTGCGAGAGAGAGAGACTGCGAGAGAGAGAGACTGCGAGAGAGAGAGAGACTGCGAGAGAGAGAGACTGCGAGAGAGACTGCGAGAGAGAGAGACTGCGAGAGAGAGAGAGACTGCGAGAGAGAGACAGACTGCGAGAGAGAGAGACTGCGAGAGAGAGAGAGACTGCGAGAGAGAGACAGACTGCGAGAGAGAGAGTCTGCGAGAGAGAGAGAGACTGCGAGAGAGAGAGACTGCGAGAGAGACTGCGAGAGAGAGAGACTGCGAGAGAGAGAGAGACTGCGAGAGAGAGACAGACTGCGAGAGAGAGAGACTGCGAGAGAGAGAGAGAGACTGCGAGAGAGAGACAGACTGCGAGAGAGAGAGACTGCGAGAGAGAGAGAGACTGCGAGAGAGAGAGACTGCGAGAGAGACTGCGAGAGAGAGAGACTGCGAGAGAGAGAGAGACTGCGAGAGAGAGACAGACTGCGAGAGAGAGACAGACTGCGAGAGAGAGACAGACTGCGAGAGAGAGACAGACTGCGAGAGGGAGAGAGACCGCGAGAGGTAGAGGGACTGAGTGAGGGAGAGAGACTGCGAGAGGGAGAGAGACTGCGAGAGGGAGAGAGACTGCGAGAGGGAGAGAGACTGCGAGAGGGAGAGAGACTGCGAGAGGGAGAGAGACTGCGAGAGGGAGAGAGACTGCGAGAGGGAGAGAGACTGCGAGAGGGAGACAGACTGCGAGAGGGAGACAGACTGCGAGAGGGAGACAGACTGCGAGAGGGAGACAGACTGCGAGAGGGAGACAGACTGCGAGAGGGAGACAGACTGCGAGAGGGGGACAGACTGCGAGAGGGAGACAGACTGCGAGAGGGAGACAGACTGCAAGAGGGAGAGAGACTGCGAGAGAGAGAGAGGCTGCGAGGGAGAGAGAGACTGCGAAAGAGAGAGACTGCGAAAGAGACTGCGAGAGAGAGAGACTGCGAGAGAGAGAGACTGCGAGAGAGAGAGACTGCGAGAGAGAGAGACTGCGAGAGATAGAGACGGCGAGAGAGAGAGACTGCGAGAGAGAGAGACTGCGAGAGAGAGAGACTGCGAGAGAGACTGCGAGAGAGAGAGACTGCGACAGAGAGAGACTGCGAGCGAGACTGCGAGAGAGAGAGAGTGCGAGAGAGAGAGAGTGCGAGAGAGAGAGACTGCGAGAGAGAGAGACTGCGAGAGAGAGAGACTGCGAGAGGGAGAGACTGCGAGAGGGAGAGAGACTGCGAGAGTGAGAGAGACTGCGACAGAGAGAGAGACTGCGAGAGAGAGAAAGACTGCGAGAGAGAGAAAGACTGCGAGAGAGGGAGAGACTGCGAGAGGGAGAGGCTGCGAGAGGGAGAGACTGCGAGAGGGAGAGACTGCGAGAGGGAGAGACTGCGAGAGGGAGAGACTGCGAGAGGGAGAGACTGCGAGAGGGAGAGACTGCGAGAGGGAGAGACTGCGAGAGGGAGAGACTGCGAGAGGGAGAGACTGCGAGAGGGACAGACTGTGAGAGAGAGAGAGACTGCGAGAGGGAGAGAGACTGCGAGAGAGAGTGAGGCTGCGAGAGAGAGAGAGGCTGCGAGAGAGAGAGAGGCTGCGAGAGGGGGGAGGCCGCGAGAGAGAGAGAGACCGCGATAGAGAGAGACTGCGAGAGGGAGAGACATCGAGAGTGAGAGACTGCGAGAGGGAGAGACTGCGAGAGAGAGAGACTGCGAGAGAGAGAGACTGCGAGAGGGAGAGAGACGGCGAGAGACAGACAGACTGCGAGAGAGAGACAGACTGCGAGAGAGAGACAGACTGCGAGAGGGAGACAGACTGCGAGAGGGAGAGAGACTGCGAGAGGGAGAGAGACTGCGAGAGGGAGACAGACTGCGAGAGGGAGACAGACTGCGAGAGGGAGACAGACTGCGAGAGGGAGACAGACTGCGAGAGGGAGACAGACTGCGAGAGGGGGACAGACTGCGAGAGGGGGACAGACTGCGAGAGGGAGACAGACTGCGAGAGGGAGACAGACTGCAAGAGGGAGAGAGACTGCGAGAGAGAGAGGCTGCGAGGGAGAGAGAGACAGCGAGAGAGAGAGACAGGGAGAGAGAGTGCGAGAGAGAGAGGCTGCGAAAGAGAGAGACTGCGAGAGAGATTGCGAGAGAGAGAGACTGCGAGAGAGACTGCGAGAGAGAGAGACTGCGAGAGAGAGAGACTGCGAGAGAGAGAGACTGCGAGAGAGAGAGACTGCGAGAGAGAGAGAGACTGCGAGAGAGAGAGACTGCGAGAGAGAGAGACTGAGAGAGAGAGTGCGAGAGAGAGAGACTGCGAGAGAGAGAGACTGCGAGAGAGAGAGACTGCGAGAGAGAGAGACTGCGAGAGAGAGAGACTGCGAGAGAGAGAGAGACTGCGAGAGGGAGAGAGACTGCGAGAGGGAGAGACTGCGAGAGAGAGAGAGAGACCGCGTGGGAGAGGGAGACTGCGAGAGAGAAAGACTGCGAGAGGGAGAGACTTCGAGAAGGAGAGACTGCGAGAGAGAGAGAGATTGCGAGAGAGAGACTGCGAGAGAGAGAGAGACTGCGAGAGAGAGAGAGACTGCGAGAGAGAGAGACTGCGAGAGAGAGAGACTGCGAGAGAGAGAAAGACTGCGAGAGGGAGACAGACTGCGACAGGGAGAGAGACTGCGAGAGAGAGAGACTGCGAGGGAGAGAGAGACAGCGAGAGAGAGAGAGACTGGGAGAGAGAGAGACTGCGAGAGAGAGAGACTGCGAAAGAGAGAGACTGCGAAAGAGAAAGACTGCGAGAGAGACTGCGAGAGAGAGAGACTGCGAGAGAGAGAGACTGCGAGAGAGAGAGACTGCGAGAGAGAGAGACTGCGAGAGAGAGAGACTGCGAGAGAGAGACTGCGAGAGAGAGAGACTGCGAGAAAGAGAGACTGCGGGAGAGAGAGACTGCGAGAGAGAGAGACTGCGAGAGAGAGAGACTGCGAGAGAGAGAGACTGCGAGAGAGAGAGACTGCGAGAGGGAGAGACTGCGAGAGAGAGAGAGACTGCGAGAGGGAGACAGACTGCGAGAGGGAGACAGACTGCGAGAGGGAGACAGACTGCGAGAGGGAGACAGACTGCGAGAGGGAGACAGACTGCGAGAGGGAGACAGACTGCGAGACGGAGACAGACTGCGAGAGGGAGACAGACTGCGAGAGGGAGACAGACTGCGAGAGGTAGACAGACTGCGAGAGGGAGACAGACTGCGAGAGGGAGAGACTGCGAGAGGGAGAGACTGCGAGAGGGAGAGACTGAGAGAGGGAGAAACTGAGAGAGGGAGAGACTGCGAGAGGGAGAGACTGCGAGAGGGAGAGACTGCGAGAGGGAGAGACTGCGAGAGGGAGAGACTGCGAGAGGGAGAGAATGGGAGAGGGAGAGACTGCGAGAGGGAGAGACTGCGAGAGGTAGAGACTGCGAGAGAGAGAGACTGCGAGAGAGAGACTGCGAGAGGGAGAGACTGCGAGAGAGAGAGAGACTGCGAGAGGGAGAGACAGCAGATGGAGAGACTGCAGAGGGAGAGAGACTGCGAGACTGACGGCGAGAGAGAGAGACTGCGAGAGAGAGGGAGACTGCGAGAGAGAGAGAGACTGCGAGAGGGAGAGAGACTGCGAGAGGGAGAGAGACTGCGAGAGGGAGAGACTGCGAGAGAGAGAAACTGCGAGAGGGAGAGAAACTGCGAGAGGGAGAGAGGCTGCGAGAGAGAGAGACTGCGAGAGAGAGAGACTGCGAGAGAGAGAGACTGCGAGAGAGACTGCGAGAGAGAGAGACTGCGAGAGAGAGAGACTGCGAGAGAGAGAGAGACTGCGAGAGAGAGAGACTGCGAGAGAGACTGCGAGAGAGAGAGACTGCGAGAGAGAGAGAGACTGCGAGAGAGAGACAGACTGCGAGAGAGAGAGACTGCGAGAGAGAGAGAGACTGCGAGAGAGAGACAGACTGCGAGAGAGAGAGACTGCGAGAGAGAGAGAGACTGCGAGAGAGAGAGAGACTGCGAGAGAGAGAGACTGCGAGAGAGACTGCGAGAGAGAGAGACTGCGAGAGAGAGAGAGACTGCGAGAGAGAGACAGACTGCGAGAGAGAGAGACTGCGAGAGAGAGAGAGACTGCGAGAGAGAGACAGACTGCGAGAGAGAGAGACTGCGAGAGAGAGAGAGACTGCGAGAGAGAGAGACTGCGAGAGAGACTGCGAGAGAGAGAGACTGCGAGAGAGAGAGAGACTGCGAGAGAGAGACAGACTGCGAGAGAGAGACAGACTGCGAGAGAGAGACAGACTGCGAGAGAGAGACAGACTGCGAGTGGGAGAGAGACCGCGAGAGGTAGAGGGACTGAGTGAGGGAGAGAGACTGCGAGAGGGAGAGAGACTGCGAGAGGGAGAGAGACTGCGAGAGGGAGAGAGACTGCGAGAGGGAGACAGACTGCGAGAGGGAGACAGACTGCGAGAGGGAGACAGACTGCGAGAGGGAGACAGACTGCGAGAGGGAGACAGACTGCGAGAGGGAGACAGACTGCGAGAGGGAGACAGACTGCGAGAGGGAGACAGACTGCGAGAGGCAGACAGACTGCGAGAGGGAGACAGACTGCGAGAGGGAGAGAGACTGCGAGAGGGAGACAGACTGCGAGAGGGAGACAGACTGCGAGAGGGAGACAGACTGCGAGAGGGAGACAGACTGCGAGAGGGAGACAGACTGCGAGAGGGAGACAGACTGCGAGAGGGAGACAGACTGCGAGAGGGAGACAGACTGCGAGAGGGAGACAGACTGCGAGAGGGAGACAGACTGCGAGAGGGAGACAGACTGCGAGAGGGAGTCAGACTGCGAGAGGGAGACAGACTGCGAGAGGGAGACAGACTGCGAGAGGGAGACAGACTGCGAGAGGGAGACAGACTGCGAGAGGGAGACAGACTGCGAGAGGGAGACAGACTGCGAGAGGGAGACAGACTGCGAGAGGGGGACAGACTGCGACAGGGAGAGAGACTGCGAGAGAGAGAGACTGCGAGAGAGAGAGAGACAGCGAGAGAGAGAGACTGCGAGAGAGAGAGACTGCGAAAGAGAGAGACTGCGAGAGAGACTGTGAGAGAGAGAGACTGCGAGAGAGAGAGACTGCGAGAGAGAGAGACTGCGAGAGAGAGAGACTGCGAGAGAGAGAGACGGCGAGAGAGAGAGACGGCGAGAGAGAGAGACTGCGAGAGAGAGACTGCGAGAGAGACTGCGAGAGAGAGACTGCGAGAGAGAGAGACTGCGAGCGAGACTGCGAGAGAGAGAGAGTGCGAGAGAGAGAGAGTGCGAGAGAGAGAGACTGCGAGAGAGAGAGACTGCGAGAGAGAGAGACTGCGAGAGAGAGAGACTGTGAGAGGGAGAGACTGCGAGAGGGAGAGACTGCGAGAGGGAGAGAGACTGCGAGAGTGAGAGAGACTGCGACAGAGAGAGAGACTGCGAGAGAGAGAAAGACTGCGAGAGAGAGAAAGACTGCGAGAGAGGGAGAGACTGCGAGAGGGAGAGACTGCGAGAGGGAGAGACTGCGAGAGGGAGAGACTGCGAGAGGGAGAGACTGCGAGAGGGAGAGACTGCGAGAGGGAGAGACTGCGAGAGGGAGAGACTGCGAGAGGGAGAGACTGCGAGAGGGAGAGACTGCGAGAGGGACAGACTGTGAGAGAGAGAGAGACTGCGAGAGGGAGAGAGACTGCGAGAGAGAGTGAGGCTGCGAGAGAGAGAGAGGCTGCGAGAGAGAGAGAGGCTGCGAGAGGGGGGAGGCCGCGAGAGAGAGAGAGACCGCGATAGAGAGAGACTGCGAGAGGGAGAGACATCGAGAGTGAGAGACTGCGAGAGGGAGAGACTGCGAGAGAGAGAGACTGCGAGAGAGAGAGACTGCGAGAGGGAGAGAGACGGCGAGAGACAGACAGACTGCGAGAGAGAGACAGACTGCGAGAGAGAGACAGACTGCGAGAGGGAGAGAGACCGCGAGAGGTAGAGGGACTGAGTGAGGGAGAGAGACTGCGAGAGGGAGAGAGACTGCGAGAGGGAGAGAGACTGCGAGAGGGAGAGAGACTGCGAGAGGGAGAGAGACTGCGAGAGGGAGAGAGACTGCGAGAGGGAGAGAGACTGCGAGAGGGAGAGACTGCGAGAGAGAGAAACTGCGAGAGGGAGAGAAACTGCGAGAGGGAGAGAGGCTGCGAGAGAGAGAGACTGCGAGAGAGAGAGACTGCGAGAGAGAGAGACTGCGAGAGAGACTGCGAGAGAGAGAGACTGCGAGAGAGAGAGACTGCGAGAGAGAGAGAGACTGCGAGAGAGAGAGACTGCGAGAGAGACTGCGAGAGAGAGAGACTGCGAGAGAGAGAGAGACTGCGAGAGAGAGACAGACTGCGAGAGAGAGAGACTGCGAGAGAGAGAGAGACTGCGAGAGAGAGACAGACTGCGAGAGAGAGAGACTGCGAGAGAGAGAGAGACTGCGAGAGAGAGAGACTGCGAGAGAGACTGCGAGAGAGAGAGACTGCGAGAGAGAGAGAGACTGCGAGAGAGAGACAGACTGCGAGAGAGAGAGACTGCGAGAGAGAGAGAGACTGCGAGAGAGAGACAGACTGCGAGAGAGAGAGACTGCGAGAGAGAGAGAGACTGCGAGAGAGAGAGACTGCGAGAGAGACTGCGAGAGAGAGAGACTGCGAGAGAGAGAGAGACTGCGAGAGAGAGACAGACTGCGAGAGAGAGACAGACTGCGAGAGAGAGACAGACTGCGAGAGAGAGACAGACTGCGAGAGGGAGAGAGACCGCGAGAGGTAGAGGGACTGAGTGAGGGAGAGAGACTGCGAGAGGGAGAGAGACTGCGAGAGGGAGAGAGACTGCGAGAGGGAGAGAGACTGCGAGAGGGAGACAGACTGCGAGAGGGAGACAGACTGCGAGAGGGAGACAGACTGCGAGAGGGAGACAGACTGCGAGAGGGAGACAGACTGCGAGAGGGAGACAGACTGAGAGAGGGAGACAGACTGCGAGAGGGAGACAGACTGCGAGAGGGAGACAGACTGCGAGAGGGAGAGAGACTGCGAGAGGGAGACAGACTGCGAGAGGGAGACAGACTGCGAGAGGGAGACAGACTGCGAGAGGGAGACAGACTGCGAGAGGGAGACAGACTGCGAGAGGGAGACAGACTGCGAGAGGGAGACAGACTGCGAGAGGGAGACAGACTGCGAGAGGGAGACAGACTGCGAGAGGGAGACAGACTGCGAGAGGGAGACAGACTGCGAGAGGGAGTCAGACTGCGAGAGGGAGACAGACTGCGAGAGGGAGACAGACTGCGAGAGGGAGACAGACTGCGAGAGGGAGACAGACTGCGAGAGGGTGACAGACTGCGAGAGGGAGACAGACTGCGAGAGGGAGACAGACTGCGAGAGGGGGACAGACTGCGACAGGGAGAGAGACTGCGAGAGAGAGAGACTGCGAGAGAGAGAGAGACAGCGAGAGAGAGAGACTGCGAGAGAGAGAGACTGCGAAAGAGAGAGACTGCGAGAGAGACTGCGAGAGAGAGAGACTGCGAGAGAGAGAGACTGCGAGAGAGAGAGACTGCGAGAGAGAGAGACTGCGAGAGAGAGAGACGGCGAGAGAGAGAGACGGCGAGAGAGAGAGACGGCGAGAGAGAGAGACTGCGAGAGAGAGACTGCGAGAGAGACTGCGAGAGAGAGAGACTGCGAGAGAGAGAGACTGCGAGCGAGACTGCGAGAGAGAGAGAGTGCGAGAGAGAGAGTGCGAGAGAGAGAGACTGCGAGAGAGAGAGACTGCGAGAGAGAGAGACTGCGAGAGAGAGAGACTGCGAGAGGGAGAGACTGCGAGAGGGAGAGACTGCGAGAGGGAGAGAGACTGCGAGAGTGAGAGAGACTGCGACAGAGAGAGAGACTGCGAGAGAGAGAAAGACTGCGAGAGAGAGAAAGACTGCGAGAGAGGGAGAGACTGCGAGAGGGAGAGACTGCGAGAGGGAGAGACTGCGAGAGGGAGAGACTGCGAGAGGGAGAGACTGCGAGAGGGAGAGACTGCGAGAGGGAGAGACTGCGAGAGGGAGAGACTGCGAGAGGGAGAGACTGCGAGAGGGAGAGACTGCGAGAGGGACAGACTGTGAGAGAGAGAGAGACTGCGAGAGGGAGAGAGACTGCGAGAGAGAGTGAGGCTGCGAGAGAGAGAGAGGCTGCGAGAGAGAGAGAGGCTGCGAGAGGGGGGAGGCCGCGAGAGAGAGAGAGACCGCGATAGAGAGAGACTGCGAGAGGGAGAGACATCGAGAGTGAGAGACTGCGAGAGGGAGAGACTGCGAGAGAGAGAGACTGCGAGAGAGAGAGACTGCGAGAGGGAGAGAGACGGCGAGAGACAGACAGACTGCGAGAGAGAGACAGACTGCGAGAGAGAGACAGACTGCGAGAGGGAGAGAGACCGCGAGAGGTAGAGGGACTGAGTGAGGGAGAGAGACTGCGAGAGGGAGAGAGACTGCGAGAGGGAGAGAGACTGCGAGAGGGAGAGAGACTGCGAGAGGGAGAGAGACTGCGAGAGGGAGAGAGACTGCGAGAGGGAGAGAGACTGCGAGAGGGAGAGACTGCGAGAGAGAGAAACTGCGAGAGGGAGAGAAACTGCGAGAGGGAGAGAGGCTGCGAGAGAGAGAGACTGCGAGAGAGAGAGACTGCGAGAGAGAGAGACTGCGAGAGAGACTGCGAGAGAGAGAGACTGCGAGAGAGAGAGACTGCGAGAGAGAGAGAGACTGCGAGAGAGAGAGACTGCGAGAGAGACTGCGAGAGAGAGAGACTGCGAGAGAGAGAGAGACTGCGAGAGAGAGACAGACTGCGAGAGAGAGAGACTGCGAGAGAGAGAGAGACTGCGAGAGAGAGACAGACTGCGAGAGAGAGAGACTGCGAGAGAGAGAGAGACTGCGAGAGAGAGAGACTGCGAGAGAGACTGCGAGAGAGAGAGACTGCGAGAGAGAGAGAGACTGCGAGAGAGAGACAGACTGCGAGAGAGAGAGACTGCGAGAGAGAGAGAGAGACTGCGAGAGAGAGACAGACTGCGAGAGAGAGAGACTGCGAGAGAGAGAGAGACTGCGAGAGAGAGAGACTGCGAGAGAGACTGCGAGAGAGAGAGACTGCGAGAGAGAGAGAGACTGCGAGAGAGAGACAGACTGCGAGAGAGAGACAGACTGCGAGAGGGAGAGAGACTGCGAGAGGGAGACAGACTGCGAGAGGGAGACAGACTGCGAGAGGGAGACAGACTGCGAGAGGGAGACAGACTGCGAGAGGGAGACAGACTGCGAGAGGGAGACAGACTGCGAGAGGGGGACAGACTGCGAGAGGGAGACAGACTGCGAGAGGGAGACAGACTGCAAGAGGGAGAGAGACTGCGAGAGAGAGAGGCTGCGAGGGAGAGAGAGACTGCGAAAGAGAGAGACTGCGAGAGAGACTGCGAGAGAGAGAGACTGCGAGAGAGAGAGACTGCGAGAGAGAGAGACTGCGAGAGAGAGAGACTGCGAGAGAGAGAGACGGCGAGAGAGACAGACTGCGAGAGAGAGAGACTGCGAGAGAGAGAGACTGCGAGAGAGACTGCGAGAGAGAGAGACTGCGACAGAGAGAGACTGCGAGCGAGACTGCGAGAGAGAGAGAGTGCGAGAGAGAGAGAGTGCGAGAGAGAGAGACTGCGAGAGAGAGAGACTGCGAGAGAGAGAGACTGCGAGAGGGAGAGACTGCGAGAGGGAGAGAGACTGCGAGAGTGAGAGAGACTGCGACAGAGAGAGACTGCGAGAGAGAGAGACGGCGAGAGAGAGAGACGGCGAGAGAGAGAGACGGCGAGAGAGAGAGACGGCGAGAGAGAGAGACTGCGAGAGAGAGACTGCGAGAGAGACTGCGAGAGAGAGAGACTGCGAGAGAGAGAGACTGCGAGCGAGACTGCGAGAGAGAGAGAGTGCGAGAGAGAGAGTGCGAGAGAGAGAGACTGCGAGAGAGAGAGACTGCGAGAGAGAGAGACTGCGAGAGAGAGAGACTGCGAGAGGGAGAGACTGCGAGAGGGAGAGACTGCGAGAGGGAGAGAGACTGCGAGAGTGAGAGAGACTGCGACAGAGAGAGAGACTGCGAGAGAGAGAAAGACTGCGAGAGAGAGAAAGACTGCGAGAGAGGGAGAGACTGCGAGAGAGGGAGAGACTGCGAGAGGGAGAGACTGCGAGAGGGAGAGACTGCGAGAGGGAGAGACTGCGAGAGGGAGAGACTGCGAGAGGGAGAGACTGCGAGAGGGAGAGACTGCGAGAGGGAGAGACTGCGAGAGGGAGAGACTGCGAGAGGGAGAGACTGCGAGAGGGACAGACTGTGAGAGAGAGAGAGACTGCGAGAGGGAGAGAGACTGCGAGAGAGAGTGAGGCTGCGAGAGAGAGAGAGGCTGCGAGAGAGAGAGAGGCTGCGAGAGGGGGGAGGCCGCGAGAGAGAGAGAGACCGCGATAGAGAGAGACTGCGAGAGGGAGAGACATCGAGAGTGAGAGACTGCGAGAGGGAGAGACTGCGAGAGAGAGAGACTGCGAGAGAGAGAGACTGCGAGAGGGAGAGAGACGGCGAGAGACAGACAGACTGCGAGAGAGAGACAGACTGCGAGAGAGAGACAGACTGCGAGAGGGAGAGAGACCGCGAGAGGTAGAGGGACTGAGTGAGGGAGAGAGACTGCGAGAGGGAGAGAGACTGCGAGAGGGAGAGAGACTGCGAGAGGGAGAGAGACTGCGAGAGGGAGAGAGACTGCGAGAGGGAGAGAGACTGCGAGAGGGAGAGAGACTGCGAGAGGGAGAGACTGCGAGAGAGAGAAACTGCGAGAGGGAGAGAAACTGCGAGAGGGAGAGAGGCTGCGAGAGAGAGAGACTGCGAGAGAGAGAGACTGCGAGAGAGAGAGACTGCGAGAGAGACTGCGAGAGAGAGAGACTGCGAGAGAGAGAGACTGCGAGAGAGAGAGAGACTGCGAGAGAGAGAGACTGCGAGAGAGACTGCGAGAGAGAGAGACTGCGAGAGAGAGAGAGACTGCGAGAGAGAGACAGACTGCGAGAGAGAGAGACTGCGAGAGAGAGAGAGACTGCGAGAGAGAGAGAGACTGCGAGAGAGAGAGACTGCGAGAGAGAGAGAGACTGCGAGAGAGAGAGACTGCGAGAGAGACTGCGAGAGAGAGAGACTGCGAGAGAGAGAGAGACTGCGAGAGAGAGACAGACTGCGAGAGAGAGAGACTGCGAGAGAGAGAGAGAGACTGCGAGAGAGAGACAGACTGCGAGAGAGAGAGACTGCGAGAGAGAGAGAGACTGCGAGAGAGAGAGACTGCGAGAGAGACTGCGAGAGAGAGAGACTGCGAGAGAGAGAGAGACTGCGAGAGAGAGACAGACTGCGAGAGAGAGACAGACTGCGAGAGAGAGACAGACTGCGAGAGAGAGACAGACTGCGAGAGGGAGAGAGACCGCGAGAGGTAGAGGGACTGAGTGAGGGAGAGAGACTGCGAGAGGGAGAGAGACTGCGAGAGGGAGAGAGACTGCGAGAGGGAGAGAGACTGCGAGAGGGAGAGAGACTGCGAGAGGGAGAGAGACTGCGAGAGGGAGAGAGACTGCGAGAGGGAGAGAGACTGCGAGAGGGAGAGAGACTGCGAGAGGGAGACAGACTGCGAGAGGGAGACAGACTGCGAGAGGGAGACAGACTGCGAGAGGGAGACAGACTGCGAGAGGGAGACAGACTGCGAGAGGGAGACAGACTGCGAGAGGGGGACAGACTGCGAGAGGGAGACAGACTGCGAGAGGGAGACAGACTGCAAGAGGGAGAGAGACTGCGAGAGAGAGAGGCTGCGAGGGAGAGAGAGACTGCGAAAGAGAGAGACTGCGAGAGAGACTGCGAGAGAGAGAGACTGCGAGAGAGAGAGACTGCGAGAGAGAGAGACTGCGAGAGAGAGAGACTGCGAGAGAGAGAGACGGCGAGAGAGAGAGACTGCGAGAGAGAGAGACTGCGAGAGAGAGAGACTGCGAGAGAGACTGCGAGAGAGAGAGACTGCGACAGAGAGAGACTGCGAGCGAGACTGCGAGAGAGAGAGAGTGCGAGAGAGAGAGAGTGCGAGAGAGAGAGACTGCGAGAGAGAGAGACTGCGAGAGAGAGAGACTGCGAGAGGGAGAGACTGCGAGAGGGAGAGAGACTGCGAGAGTGAGAGAGACTGCGACAGAGAGAGAGACTGCGAGAGAGAGAAAGACTGCGAGAGAGAGAAAGACTGCGAGAGAGGGAGAGACTGCGAGAGGGAGAGGCTGCGAGAGGGAGAGACTGCGAGAGGGAGAGACTGCGAGAGGGAGAGACTGCGAGAGGGAGAGACTGCGAGAGGGAGAGACTGCGAGAGGGAGAGACTGCGAGAGGGAGAGACTGCGAGAGGGAGAGACTGCGAGAGGGACAGACTGTGAGAGAGAGAGAGACTGCGAGAGGGAGAGAGACTGCGAGAGAGAGTGAGGCTGCGAGAGAGAGAGAGGCTGCGAGAGAGAGAGAGGCTGCGAGAGGGGGGAGGCCGCGAGAGAGAGAGAGACCGCGATAGAGAGAGACTGCGAGAGGGAGAGACATCGAGAGTGAGAGACTGCGAGAGGGAGAGACTGCGAGAGAGAGAGACTGCGAGAGAGAGAGACTGCGAGAGGGAGAGAGACGGCGAGAGACAGACAGACTGCGAGAGAGAGACAGACTGCGAGAGAGAGACAGACTGCGAGAGGGAGACAGACTGCGAGAGGGAGAGAGACTGCGAGAGGGAGAGAGACTGCGAGAGGGAGACAGACTGCGAGAGGGAGACAGACTGCGAGAGGGAGACAGACTGCGAGAGGGAGACAGACTGCGAGAGGGAGACAGACTGCGAGAGGGGGACAGACTGCGAGAGGGGGACAGACTGCGAGAGGGAGACAGACTGCGAGAGGGAGACAGACTGCAAGAGGGAGAGAGACTGCGAGAGAGAGAGGCTGCGAGGGAGAGAGAGACAGCGAGAGAGAGAGACAGGGAGAGAGAGTGCGAGAGAGAGAGGCTGCGAAAGAGAGAGACTGCGAGAGAGATTGCGAGAGAGAGAGACTGCGAGAGAGACTGCGAGAGAGAGAGACTGCGAGAGAGAGAGACTGCGAGAGAGAGAGACTGCGAGAGAGAGAGACTGCGAGAGAGAGAGAGACTGCGAGAGAGAGAGACTGCGAGAGAGAGAGACTGAGAGAGAGAGTGCGAGAGAGAGAGACTGCGAGAGAGAGAGACTGCGAGAGAGAGAGACTGCGAGAGAGAGAGACTGCGAGAGAGAGAGACTGCGAGAGAGAGAGAGACTGCGAGAGGGAGAGAGACTGCGAGAGGGAGAGACTGCGAGAGAGAGAGAGAGACCGCGTGGGAGAGGGAGACTGCGAGAGAGAAAGACTGCGAGAGGGAGAGACTTCGAGAAGGAGAGACTGCGAGAGAGAGAGAGATTGCGAGAGAGAGACTGCGAGAGAGAGAGAGACTGCGAGAGAGAGAGAGACTGCGAGAGAGAGAGACTGCGAGAGAGAGAGACTGCGAGAGAGAGAAAGACTGCGAGAGGGAGACAGACTGCGACAGGGAGAGAGACTGCGAGAGAGAGAGACTGCGAGGGAGAGAGAGACAGCGAGAGAGAGAGAGACTGGGAGAGAGAGAGACTGCGAGAGAGAGAGACTGCGAAAGAGAGAGACTGCGAAAGAGAAAGACTGCGAGAGAGACTGCGAGAGAGAGAGACTGCGAGAGAGAGAGACTGCGAGAGAGAGAGACTGCGAGAGAGAGAGACTGCGAGAGAGAGAGACTGCGAGAGAGAGACTGCGAGAGAGAGAGACTGCGAGAAAGAGAGACTGCGGGAGAGAGAGACTGCGAGAGAGAGAGACTGCGAGAGAGAGAGACTGCGAGAGAGAGAGACTGCGAGAGAGAGAGACTGCGAGAGGGAGAGACTGCGAGAGAGAGAGAGACTGCGAGAGGGAGACAGACTGCGAGAGGGAGACAGACTGCGAGAGGGAGACAGACTGCGAGAGGGAGACAGACTGCGAGAGGGAGACAGACTGCGAGAGGGAGACAGACTGCGAGACGGAGACAGACTGCGAGAGGGAGACAGACTGCGAGAGGGAGACAGACTGCGAGAGGTAGACAGACTGCGAGAGGGAGACAGACTGCGAGAGGGAGAGACTGCGAGAGGGAGAGACTGCGAGAGGGAGAGACTGAGAGAGGGAGAAACTGAGAGAGGGAGAGACTGCGAGAGGGAGAGACTGCGAGAGGGAGAGACTGCGAGAGGGAGAGACTGCGAGAGGGAGAGACTGCGAGAGGGAGAGAATGGGAGAGGGAGAGACTGCGAGAGGGAGAGACTGCGAGAGGTAGAGACTGCGAGAGAGAGAGACTGCGAGAGAGAGACTGCGAGAGGGAGAGACTGCGAGAGAGAGAGAGACTGCGAAAGGGAGAGACTGCGAGAGGGACAGACTGCGAGAGAGAGAGAGACTGCGAGAGGGAGAGAGACTGCGAGAGAGAGAGACTGCGAGAGAGAGAGAGGCTGCGAGAGAGAGAGAGGCTGCGAGAGAGAGAGAGAGGCTGCGAGAGGGGGGAGACCGCGAGAGAGAGAGAGACTGCGATAGAGAGAGACTGCGAGAGGGAGAGACTTCGAGAGTGAGAGACTGCGAGAGGGAGAGACAGCAGAGGGAGAGAGACTGCGAGACTGACGGCGAGAGAGAGAGACTGCGAGAGAGAGGGAGACTGCGAGAGAGAGAGAGACTGCGAGAGGGAGAGAGACTGCGAGAGGGAGAGAGACTGCGAGAGGGAGAGACTGCGAGAGAGAGAAACTGCGAGAGGGAGAGAAACTGCGAGAGGGAGAGAGGCTGCGAGAGAGAGAGACTGCGAGAGAGAGAGACTGCGAGAGAGAGAGACTGCGAGAGAGACTGCGAGAGAGAGAGACTGCGAGAGAGAGAGACTGCGAGAGAGAGAGAGACTGCGAGAGAGAGAGACTGCGAGAGAGACTGCGAGAGAGAGAGACTGCGAGAGAGAGAGAGACTGCGAGAGAGAGACAGACTGCGAGAGAGAGAGACTGCGAGAGAGAGAGAGACTGCGAGAGAGAGACAGACTGCGAGAGAGAGAGACTGCGAGAGAGAGAGAGACTGCGAGAGAGAGAGACTGCGAGAGAGACTGCGAGAGAGAGAGACTGCGAGAGAGAGAGAGACTGCGAGAGAGAGACAGACTGCGAGAGAGAGAGACTGCGAGAGAGAGAGAGACTGCGAGAGAGAGACAGACTGCGAGAGAGAGAGACTGCGAGAGAGAGAGAGACTGCGAGAGAGAGAGACTGCGAGAGAGACTGCGAGAGAGAGAGACTGCGAGAGAGAGAGAGACTGCGAGAGAGAGACAGACTGCGAGAGAGAGACAGACTGCGAGAGAGAGACAGACTGCGAGAGAGAGACAGACTGCGAGAGGGAGAGAGACCGCGAGAGGTAGAGGGACTGAGTGAGGGAGAGAGACTGCGAGAGGGAGAGACACTGCGAGAGGGAGAGAGACTGCGAGAGGGAGAGAGACTGCGAGAGGGAGAGAGACTGCGAGAGGGAGACAGACTGCGAGAGGGAGACAGACTGCGAGAGGGAGACAGACTGCGAGAGGGAGACAGACTGCGAGAGGGAGACAGACTGCGAGAGGGAGACAGATTGCGAGAGGGAGACAGACTGCGAGAGGGAGACAGACTGCGAGAGGGAGACAGACTGCGAGAGGGAGACAGACTGCGAGAGGGAGACAGACTGCGAGAGGGAGACAGACTGCGAGAGGGAGACAGACTGCGAGAGGGAGAGAGACTGCGAGAGGGAGACAGACTGCGAGAGGGAGACAGACTGCGAGAGGGAGACAGACTGCGAGAGGGAGACAGACTGCGAGAGGGAGACAGACTGCGAGAGGGAGACAGACTGCGAGAGGGAGACAGACTGCGAGAGGGAGACAGACTGCGAGAGGGAGACAGACTGCGAGAGGGAGACAGACTGCGAGAGGGAGACAGACTGCGAGAGGGAGTCAGACTGCGAGAGGGAGACAGACTGCGAGAGGGAGACAGACTGCGAGAGGGAGACAGACTGCGAGAGGGAGACAGACTGCGAGAGGGAGACAGACTGCGAGAGGGAGACAGACTGCGAGAGGGAGACAGACTGCGAGAGGGGGACAGACTGCGAGAGAGAGAGAGACTGCGAGAGAGAGAGACTGCGAGAGAGAGAGAGACAGCGAGAGAGAGAGACTGCGAGAGAGAGAGACTGCGAAAGAGAGAGACTGCGAGAGAGACTGCGAGAGAGAGAGACTGCGAGAGAGAGAGACTGCGAGAGAGAGAGACTGCGAGAGAGAGAGACTGCGAGAGAGAGAGACGGCGAGAGAGAGAGACTGCGAGAGAGAGAGACTGCGAGAGAGAGACTGCGAGAGAGACTGCGAGAGAGAGAGACTGCGAGAGAGAGAGACTGCGAGCGAGACTGCGAGAGAGAGAGAGTGCGAGAGAGAGAGAGTGCGAGAGAGAGAGACTGCGAGAGAGAGAGACTGCGAGAGAGAGAGACTGCGAGAGAGAGAGACTGCGAGAGGGAGAGACTGCGAGAGGGAGAGACTGCGAGAGGGAGAGAGACTGCGAGAGTGAGAGAGACTGCGACAGAGAGAGAGACTGCGAGAGAGAGAAAGACTGCGAGAGAGAGAAAGACTGCGAGAGAGGGAGAGACTGCGAGAGGGAGAGACTGCGAGAGGGAGAGACTGCGAGAGGGAGAGACTGCGAGAGGGAGAGACTGCGAGAGGGAGAGACTGCGAGAGGGAGAGACTGCGAGAGGGAGAGACTGCGAGAGGGAGAGACTGCGAGAGGGAGAGACTGCGAGAGGGACAGACTGTGAGAGAGAGAGAGACTGCGAGAGGGAGAGAGACTGCGAGAGAGAGTGAGGCTGCGAGAGAGAGAGAGGCTGCGAGAGAGAGAGAGGCTGCGAGAGGGGGGAGGCCGCGAGAGAGAGAGAGACCGCGATAGAGAGAGACTGCGAGAGGGAGAGACATCGAGAGTGAGAGACTGCGAGAGGGAGAGACTGCGAGAGAGAGAGACTGCGAGAGAGAGAGACTGCGAGAGGGAGAGAGACGGCGAGAGACAGACAGACTGCGAGAGAGAGACAGACTGCGAGAGAGAGACAGACTGCGAGAGGGAGAGAGACCGCGAGAGGTAGAGGGACTGAGTGAGGGAGAGAGACTGCGAGAGGGAGAGAGACTGCGAGAGGGAGAGAGACTGCGAGAGGGAGAGAGACTGCGAGAGGGAGAGAGACTGCGAGAGGGAGAGAGACTGCGAGAGGGAGAGAGACTGCGAGAGGGAGAGAGACTGCGAGAGGGAGAGAGACTGCGAGAGGGAGAGAGACTGCGAGAGGGAGAGAGACTGCGAGAGGGAGAGAGACTGCGAGAGGGAGAGAGACTGCGAGAGGGAGACAGACTGCGAGAGGGAGACAGACTGCGAGAGGGAGACAGACTGCGAGAGGGAGACAGACTGCGAGAGGGAGACAGACTGCGAGAGGGGGACAGACTGCGAGAGGGAGACAGACTGCGAGAGGGAGACAGACTGCAAGAGGGAGAGAGACTGCGAGAGAGAGAGGCTGCGAGGGAGAGAGAGACTGCGAAAGAGAGAGACTGCGAGAGAGACTGCGAGAGAGAGAGACTGCGAGAGAGAGAGACTGCGAGAGAGAGAGACTGCGAGAGAGAGAGACTGCGAGAGAGAGAGACGGCGAGAGAGAGAGACTGCGAGAGAGACTGCGAGAGAGAGAGACTGCGAGAGAGAGAGACTGCGAGCGAGACTGCGAGAGAGAGAGAGTGCGAGAGAGAGAGAGTGCGAGAGAGAGAGACTGCGAGAGAGAGAGACTGCGAGAGAGAGAGACTGCGAGAGGGAGAGACTGCGAGAGGGAGAGACTGCGAGAGGGAGAGAGAC
The DNA here is from genome assembly GCF_964213995.1 of Mustelus asterias. Lineage (NCBI taxonomy): Eukaryota > Metazoa > Chordata > Chondrichthyes > Carcharhiniformes > Triakidae > Mustelus > Mustelus asterias. Next base: position 40,249 of record NW_027592073.1, read on the forward strand.
TGCGAGAGTGAGAGAGACTGCGACAGAGAGAGAGACTGCGAGAGAGAGAAAGACTGCGAGAGAGAGAAAGACTGCGAGAGAGGGAGAGACTGCGAGAGGGAGAGGCTGCGAGAGGGAGAGACTGCGAGAGGGAGAGACTGCGAGAGGGAGAGACTGCGAGAGGGAGAGACTGCGAGAGGGAGAGACTGCGAGAGGGAGAGACTGCGAGAGGGAGAGACTGCGAGAGGGAGAGACTGCGAGAGGGACAGACTGTGAGAGAGAGAGAGACTGCGAGAGGGAGAGAGACTGCGAGAGAGAGTGAGGCTGCGAGAGAGAGAGAGGCTGCGAGAGAGAGAGAGGCTGCGAGAGGGGGGAGGCCGCGAGAGAGAGAGAGACCGCGATAGAGAGAGACTGCGAGAGGGAGAGACATCGAGAGTGAGAGACTGCGAGAGGGAGAGACTGCGAGAGAGAGAGACTGCGAGAGAGAGAGACTGCGAGAGGGAGAGAGACGGCGAGAGACAGACAGACTGCGAGAGAGAGACAGACTGCGAGAGAGAGACAGACTGCGAGAGGGAGAGAGACCGCGAGAGGTAGAGGGACTGAGTGAGGGAGAGAGACTGCGAGAGGGAGAGAGACTGCGAGAGGGAGAGAGACTGCGAGAGGGAGAGAGACTGCGAGAGGGAGAGAGACTGCGAGAGGGAGAGAGACTGCGAGAGGGAGAGAGACTGCGAGAGGGAGAGAGACTGCGAGAGGGAGAGAGACTGCGAGAGGGAGAGAGACTGCGAGAGGGAGACAGACTGCGAGAGGGAGACAGACTGCGAGAGGGAGACAGACTGCGAGAGGGAGACAGACTGCGAGAGGGAGACAGACTGCGAGAGGGAGACAGACTGCAAGAGGGAGAGAGACTGCGAGAGAGAGAGGCTGCGAGGGAGAGAGAGACTGCGAAAGAGAGAGACTGCGAGAGAGACTGCGAGAGAGAGAGACTGCGAGAGAGAGAGACTGCGAGAGAGAGAGACTGCGAGAGAGAGAGACTGCGAGAGAGAGAGACGGCGAGAGAGAGAGACTGCGAGAGAGACTGCGAGAGAGAGAGACTGCGAGAGAGAGAGACTGCGAGCGAGACTGCGAGAGAGAGAGAGTGCGAGAGAGAGAGAGTGCAAGAGAGAGAGACTGCGAGAGAGAGAGACTGCGAGAGGGAGAGACTGCGAGAGGGAGAGACTGCGAGAGGGAGAGAGACTGCGAGAGTGAGAGAGACTGCGACAGAGAGAGAGACTGCGAGAGAGAGAAAGACTGCGAGAGAGAGAAAGACTGCGAGAGAGGGAGAGACTGCGAGAGGGAGAGGCTGCGAGAGGGAGAGACTGCGAGAGGGAGAGACTGCGAGAGGGAGAGACTGCGAGAGGGAGAGACTGCGAGAGGGAGAGACTGCGAGAGGGAGAGACTGCGAGAGGGAGAGACTGCGAGAGGGACAGACTGTGAGAGAGAGAGAGACTGCGAGAGGGAGAGAGACTGCGAGAGAGAGTGAGGCTGCGAGAGAGAGAGAGGCTGCGAGAGAGAGAGAGGCTGCGAGAGGGGGGAGGCCGCGAGAGAGAGAGAGACCGCGATAGAGAGAGACTGCGAGAGGGAGAGACATCGAGAGTGAGAGACTGCGAGAGGGAGAGACTGCGAGAGAGAGAGACTGCGAGAGAGAGAGACTGCGAGAGGGAGAGAGACGGCGAGAGACAGACAGACTGCGAGAGAGAGACAGACTGCGAGAGAGAGACAGACTGCGAGAGGGAGAGAGACCGCGAGAGGTAGAGGGACTGAGTGAGGGAGAGAGACTGCGAGAGGGAGAGAGACTGCGAGAGGGAGAGAGACTGCGAGAGGGAGAGAGACTGCGAGAGGGAGAGAGACTGCGAGAGGGAGAGAGACTGCGAGAGGGAGAGAGACTGCGAGAGAGAGAGAGACTGCGAGAGGGAGAGAGACTGCGAGAGGGAGAGAGACTGCGAGAGGGAGAGAGACTGCGAGAGGGAGAGAGACTGCGAGAGGGAGACAGACTGCGAGAGGGAGACAGACTGCGAGAGGGAGACAGACTGCGAGAGGGAGACAGACTGCGAGAGGGAGACAGACTGCGAGAGGGGGACAGACTGCGAGAGGGAGACAGACTGCGAGAGGGAGACAGACTGCAAGAGGGAGAGAGACTGCGAGAGAGAGAGGCTGCGAGGGAGAGAGAGACAGCGAGAGAGAGAGACAGGGAGAGAGAGTGCGAGAGAGAGAGACTGCGAAAGAGAGAGACTGCGAGAGAGATTGCGAGAGAGAGAGACTGCGAGAGAGAGAGACTGTGAGAGAGAGAGACTGCGAGAGGGAGAGAGACTGCGAGAGAGAGTGAGGCTGCGAGAGAGAGAGAGGCTGCGAGAGAGAGAGAGGCTGCGAGAGGGGGGAGGCCGCGAGAGAGAGAGAGACCGCGATAGAGAGAGACTGCGAGAGGGAGAGACATCGAGAGTGAGAGACTGCGAGAGGGAGAGACTGCGAGAGAGAGAGACTGCGAGAGAGAGAGACTGCGAGAGGGAGAGAGACGGCGAGAGACAGACAGACTGCGAGAGAGAGACAGACTGCGAGAGAGAGACAGACTGCGAGAGGGAGAGAGACCGCGAGAGGTAGAGGGACTGAGTGAGGGAGAGAGACTGCGAGAGGGAGAGAGACTGCGAGAGGGAGAGAGACTGCGAGAGGGAGAGAGACTGCGAGAGGGAGAGAGACTGCGAGAGGGAGAGAGACTGCGAGAGGGAGAGAGACTGCGAGAGGGAGAGAGACTGCGAGAGGGAGAGAGACTGCGAGAGGGAGAGAGACTGCGAGAGGGAGAGAGACTGCGAGAGGGAGAGAGACTGCGAGAGGGAGAGAGACTGCGAGAGGGAGACAGACTGCGAGAGGGAGACAGACTGCGAGAGGGAGACAGACTGCGAGAGGGAGACAGACTGCGAGAGGGAGACAGACTGCGAGAGGGGGACAGACTGCGAGAGGGAGACAGACTGCGAGAGGGAGACAGACTGCAAGAGGGAGAGAGACTGCGAGAGAGAGAGGCTGCGAGGGAGAGAGAGACTGCGAAAGAGAGAGACTGCGAGAGAGACTGCGAGAGAGAGAGACTGCGAGAGAGAGAGACTGCGAGAGAGAGAGACTGCGAGAGAGAGAGACTGCGAGAGAGAGAGACGGCGAGAGAGAGAGACTGCGAGAGAGACTGCGAGAGAGAGAGACTGCGAGAGAGAGAGACTGCGAGCGAGACTGCGAGAGAGAGAGAGTGCGAGAGAGAGAGAGTGCGAGAGAGAGAGACTGCGAGAGAGAGAGACTGCGAGAGAGAGAGACTGCGAGAGGGAGAGACTGCGAGAGGGAGAGACTGCGAGAGGGAGAGAGACTGCGAGAGTGAGAGAGACTGCGACAGAGAGAGAGACTGCGAGAGAGAGAAAGACTGCGAGAGAGAGAAAGACTGCGAGAGAGGGAGAGACTGCGAGAGGGAGAGGCTGCGAGAGGGAGAGACTGCGAGAGGGAGAGACTGCGAGAGGGAGAGACTGCGAGAGGGAGAGACTGCGAGAGGGAGAGACTGCGAGAGGGAGAGACTGCGAGAGGGAGAGACTGCGAGAGGGAGAGACTGCGAGAGGGACAGACTGTGAGAGAGAGAGAGACTGCGAGAGGGAGAGAGACTGCGAGAGAGAGTGAGGCTGCGAGAGAGAGAGAGGCTGCGAGAGAGAGAGAGGCTGCGAGAGGGGGGAGGCCGCGAGAGAGAGAGAGACCGCGATAGAGAGAGACTGCGAGAGGGAGAGACATCGAGAGTGAGAGACTGCGAGAGGGAGAGACTGCGAGAGAGAGAGACTGCGAGAGAGAGAGACTGCGAGAGGGAGAGAGACGGCGAGAGACAGACAGACTGCGAGAGAGAGACAGACTGCGAGAGAGAGACAGACTGCGAGAGGGAGAGAGACCGCGAGAGGTAGAGGGACTGAGTGAGGGAGAGAGACTGCGAGAGGGAGAGAGACTGCGAGAGGGAGAGAGACTGCGAGAGGGAGAGAGACTGCGAGAGGGAGAGAGACTGCGAGAGGGAGAGAGACTGCGAGAGGGAGAGAGACTGCGAGAGGGAGAGAGACTGCGAGAGGGAGAGAGACTGCGAGAGGGAGAGAGACTGCGAGAGGGAGACAGACTGCGAGAGGGAGACAGACTGCGAGAGGGAGACAGACTGCGAGAGGGAGACAGACTGCGAGAGGGAGACAGACTGCGAGAGGGAGACAGACTGCAAGAGGGAGAGAGACTGCGAGAGAGAGAGGCTGCGAGGGAGAGAGAGACTGCGAAAGAGAGAGACTGCGAGAGAGACTGCGAGAGAGAGAGACTGCGAGAGAGAGAGACTGCGAGAGAGAGAGACTGCGAGAGAGAGAGACTGCGAGAGAGAGAGACGGCGAGAGAGAGAGACTGCGAGAGAGACTGCGAGAGAGAGAGACTGCGAGAGAGAGAGACTGCGAGCGAGACTGCGAGAGAGAGAGAGTGCGAGAGAGAGAGAGTGCAAGAGAGAGAGACTGCGAGAGAGAGAGACTGCGAGAGGGAGAGACTGCGAGAGGGAGAGACTGCGAGAGGGAGAGAGACTGCGAGAGTGAGAGAGACTGCGACAGAGAGAGAGACTGCGAGAGAGAGAAAGACTGCGAGAGAGAGAAAGACTGCGAGAGAGGGAGAGACTGCGAGAGGGAGAGGCTGCGAGAGGGAGAGACTGCGAGAGGGAGAGACTGCGAGAGGGAGAGACTGCGAGAGGGAGAGACTGCGAGAGGGAGAGACTGCGAGAGGGAGAGACTGCGAGAGGGAGAGACTGCGAGAGGGACAGACTGTGAGAGAGAGAGAGACTGCGAGAGGGAGAGAGACTGCGAGAGAGAGTGAGGCTGCGAGAGAGAGAGAGGCTGCGAGAGAGAGAGAGGCTGCGAGAGGGGGGAGGCCGCGAGAGAGAGAGAGACCGCGATAGAGAGAGACTGCGAGAGGGAGAGACATCGAGAGTGAGAGACTGCGAGAGGGAGAGACTGCGAGAGAGAGAGACTGCGAGAGAGAGAGACTGCGAGAGGGAGAGAGACGGCGAGAGACAGACAGACTGCGAGAGAGAGACAGACTGCGAGAGAGAGACAGACTGCGAGAGGGAGAGAGACCGCGAGAGGTAGAGGGACTGAGTGAGGGAGAGAGACTGCGAGAGGGAGAGAGACTGCGAGAGGGAGAGAGACTGCGAGAGGGAGAGAGACTGCGAGAGGGAGAGAGACTGCGAGAGGGAGAGAGACTGCGAGAGGGAGAGAGACTGCGAGAGAGAGAGAGACTGCGAGAGGGAGAGAGACTGCGAGAGGGAGAGAGACTGCGAGAGGGAGAGAGACTGCGAGAGGGAGAGAGACTGCGAGAGGGAGACAGACTGCGAGAGGGAGACAGACTGCGAGAGGGAGACAGACTGCGAGAGGGAGACAGACTGCGAGAGGGAGACAGACTGCGAGAGGGGGACAGACTGCGAGAGGGAGACAGACTGCGAGAGGGAGACAGACTGCAAGAGGGAGAGAGACTGCGAGAGAGAGAGGCTGCGAGGGAGAGAGAGACAGCGAGAGAGAGAGACAGGGAGAGAGAGTGCGAGAGAGAGAGACTGCGAAAGAGAGAGACTGCGAGAGAGATTGCGAGAGAGAGAGACTGCGAGAGAGAGAGACTGTGAGAGAGAGAGACTGCCAGAGAGAGACTGCGAGAGAGACTGCGAGAGAGAGAGACTGCGAGAGAGAGAGACTGCGAGAGAGAGAGAGACTGTGAGAGAGAGAGACTGCGAGAGAGAGAGACTGCGAGAGAGACTGCGAGAGAGACTGCGAGAGAGAGAGAGTGCGAGAGAGAGAGACTGCGAGAGAGAGAGACTGCGAGAGAGAGAGACTGCGAGAGAGAGAGACTGCGAGAGAGAGAGACTGCGAGAGAGAGAGAGACTGCGAGAGGGAGAGAGACTGCGAGAGGGAGAGACTGCGAGAGAGAGAGAGAGACCGCGTGGGAGAGGGAGACTGCGAGAGAGAAAGACTGCGAGAGGGAGAGACTTCGAGAAGGAGAGACTGCGAGAGAGAGAGAGATTGCGAGAGAGAGAGAGACTGCGAGAGAGAGAGAGACTGCGAGAGAGAGAGAGACTGCGAGAGAGAGAGACTGCGAGAGAGAGAGACTGCGAGAGAGAGAAAGACTGCGAGAGGGAGACAGACTGCGACAGGGAGAGAGACTGCGAGAGAGAGAGACTGCGAGGGAGAGAGAGACAGCGAGAGAGAGAGAGACTGGGAGAGAGAGAGACTGCGAGAGAGAGAGACTGCGAAAGAGAGAGACTGCGAAAGAGAAAGACTGCGAGAGAGACTGCGAGAGAGAGAGACTGCGAGAGAGAGAGACTGCGAGAGAGAGAGACTGCGAGAGAGAGAGACTGCGAGAGAGAGAGACTGCGAGAGAGAGAGACTGTGAGAGAGAGACTGCGAGAGAGAGAGACTGCGAGAGAGAGAGACTGCGAGAGAGAGAGACTGCGAGAGAGAGAGACTGCGAGAGAGAGAGACTGCGAGAGAGAGAGACTGCGAGAGGGAGAGACTGCGAGAGAGAGAGAGACTGCGAGAGGGAGACAGACTGCGAGAGGGAGACAGACTGCGAGAGGGAGACAGACTGCGAGAGGGAGACAGACTGCGAGAGGGAGACAGACTGCGAGAGGGAGACAGACTGCGAAAGGGAGACAGACTGCGAGAGGGAGACAGACTGCGAGAGGTAGACAGACTGCGAGAGGGAGACAGACTGCGAGAGGGAGAGACTGCGAGAGGGAGAGACTGCGAGAGGGAGAGACTGCGAGAGGGAGAGACTGAGAGAGGGAGAGACTGCGAGAGGGAGAGACTGCGAGAGGGAGAGACTGCGAGAGGGAGAGACTGCGAGAGGGAGAGAATGGGAGAGGGAGAGACTGCGAGAGGGAGAGACTGCGAGAGGTAGAGACTGCGAGAGAGAGAGACTGCGAGAGAGAGACTGCGAGAGGGAGAGACTGCGAGAGAGAGAGAGACTGCGAAAGGGAGAGACTGCGAGAGGGACAGACTGCGAGAGAGAGAGAGACTGCGAGAGGGAGAGAGACTGCGAGAGAGAGAGACTGCGAGAGAGAGAGGGGCTGCGAGAGAGAGAGAGGCTGCGAGAGAGAGAGAGAGGCTGCGAGAGGGGGGAGACCGCGAGAGAGAGAGAGACTGCGATAGAGAGAGACTGCGAGAGGGAGAGACTTCGAGAGTGAGAGACTGCGAGAGGGAGAGACAGCAGATGGAGAGACTGCAGAGGGAGAGAGACTGCGAGACTGACGGCGAGAGAGAGAGACTGCGAGAGAGAGGGAGACTGCGAGAGAGAGAGAGACTGCGAGAGGGAGAGAGACTGCGAGAGGGAGAGAGACTGCGAGAGGGAGAGACTGCGAGAGAGAGAAACTGCGAGAGGGAGAGAAACTGCGAGAGGGAGAGAGGCTGCGAGAGAGAGAGACTGCGAGAGAGAGAGAGACTGCGAGAGAGAGAGACTGCGAGAGAGACTGCGAGAGAGAGAGACTGCGAGAGAGAGAGACTGCGAGAGAGAGAGACTGCGAGAGAGACTGCGAGAGAGAGAGACTGCGAGAGAGAGAGAGACTGCGAGAGAGAGACAGACTGCGAGAGAGAGAGACTGCGAGAGAGAGAGAGACTGCGAGAGAGAGACAGACTGCGAGAGAGAGAGACTGCGAGAGAGAGAGACTGCGAGAGGGAGAGACTGCGAGAGGGAGAGACTGCGAGAGGGAGAGACTGCGAGAGAGAGACTGCGAGAGGGAGAGACTGCGAGAGAGAGAGAGACTGCGAAAGGGAGAGACTGCGAGAGGGAGAGAGACTGCGAGAGGGAGAGAGACTGCGAGAGAGAGAGACTGCGAGAGAGAGAGAGGCTGCGAGAGAGAGAGAGGCTGCGAGAGAGAGAGAGAGGCTGCGAGAGGGGGGAGACCGCGAGAGAGAGAGAGACTGCGATAGAGAGAGACTGCGAGAGGGAGAGACTTCGAGAGTGAGAGACTGCGAGAGGGAGAGACAGCAGATGGAGAGACTGCAGAGGGAGAGAGACTGCGAGACTGACGGCGAGAGAGAGAGACTGCGAGAGAGAGGGAGACTGCGAGAGAGAGAGAGACTGCGAGAGGGAGAGAGACTGCGAGAGGGAGAGAGACTGCGAGAGGGAGAGACTGCGAGAGAGAGAAACTGCGAGAGGGAGAGAAACTGCGAGAGGGAGAGAGGCTGCGAGAGAGAGAGACTGCGAGAGAGAGAGAGACTGCGAGAGAGAGAGACTGCGAGAGAGACTGCGAGAGAGAGAGACTGCGAGAGAGAGAGACTGCGAGAGAGAGAGAGACTGCGAGAGAGAGAGACTGCGAGAGAGACTGCGAGAGAGAGAGACTGCGAGAGAGAGAGAGACTGCGAGAGAGAGACAGACTGCGAGAGAGAGAGACTGCGAGAGAGAGAGAGACTGCGAGAGAGAGACAGACTGCGAGAGAGAGAGACTGCGAGAGAGAGAGAGACTGCGAGAGAGAGAGACTGCGAGAGAGACTGCGAGAGAGAGAGACTGCGAGAGAGAGAGAGACTGCGAGAGAGAGAGAGACTGCGAGAGAGAGAGACTGCGAGAGAGAGAGAGACTGCGAGAGAGAGACAGACTGCGAGAGAGAGAGACTGCGAGAGAGAGAGACTGCGAGAGAGACTGCGAGAGAGAGAGACTGCGAGAGAGAGAGAGACTGCGAGAGAGAGACAGACTGCGAGAGAGAGACAGACTGCGAGAGAGAGACAGACCGCGAGAGAGAGACAGACTGCGAGAGGGAGAGAGACCGCGAGAGGTAGAGGGACTGCGAGAGGGAGAGACACTGCGAGAGGGAGAGAGACTGCGAGAGGGAGAGAGACTGCGAGAGGGAGAGAGACTGCGAGAGGGAGAGAGACTGCGAGAGGGAGACAGACTGCGAGAGGGAGACAGACTGCGAGAGGGAGACAGACTGCGAGAGGGAGACAGACTGCGAGAGGGAGACAGACTGCGAGAGGGAGACAGACTGCGAGAGGGAGACAGACTGCGAGAGGGAGACAGACGGCGAGAGGGAGACAGATTGCGAGAGGGAGACAGACTGCGAGAGGGAGACAGACTGCGAGAGGGAGACAGACTGCGAGAGGGAGACAGACTGCGAGAGGGAGACAGACTGCGAGAGGGAGACAGACTGCGAGAGGGAGACAGACTGCGAGAGGGAGACAGACTGCGAGAGGGAGACAGACTGCGAGAGGGAGACAGACTGCGAGAGGGAGACAGACTGCGAGAGGGAGACAGACTGCGAGAGGGAGACAGACTGCGAGAGGGAGACAGACTGCGAGAGGGAGACAGACTGCGAGAGGGAGACAGACTGCGAGAGGGAGACAGACTGCGAGAGGGAGACAGACTGCGAGAGGGAGACAGACTGCGAGAGGGAGACAGACTGCGAGAGGGAGACAGACTGCGAGAGGGAGACAGACTGCGAGAGGGAGACAGACTGCGAGAGGGAGACAGACTGCGAGAGGGGGACAGACTGCGACAGGGAGAGAGACTGCGAGAGAGAGAGACTGCGAGAGAGAGAGACTGCGAGAGAGAGAGACTGCGAAAGAGAGAGACTGCGAGAGAGAGAGACTGCGAGAGAGAGAGACTGCGAGAGAGAGAGACTGCGAGAGAGAGAGACTGCGAGAGAGAGAGACGGCGAGAGAGAGAGACTGCGAGAGAGAGAGACTGCGAGAGAGAGAGACTGCGAGAGAGACTGCGAGAGAGAGAGACTGCGAGAGAGAGAGACTGCGAGAGAGAGAGACTGCGAGAGGGAGAGACTGCGAGAGAGAGAGACTGCGAGAGGGAGAGAGACTGCGAGAGAGAGAGAGTGCGAGAGAGAGAGAGTGCGAGAGAGAGAGACTGCGAGAGAGAGAGACTGCGAGAGAGAGAGACTGCGAGAGAGAGAGACTGCGAGAGGGAGAGACTGCGAGAGAGAGAGACTGCGAGAGGGAGAGAGACTGCGAGAGTGAGAGAGACTGCGACAGAGAGAGAGACTGCGAGAGAGAGAAAGACTGCGAGAGAGAGAAAGACTGCGAGAGAGGGAGAGACTGCGAGAGGGAGAGACTGCGAGAGGGAGAGACTGCGAGAGGGAGAGACTGCGAGAGGGAGAGACTGCGAGAGGGAGAGACTGCGAGAGGGAGAGACTGCGAGAGGGAGAGACTGCGAGAGGGAGAGACTGCGAGAGGGAGAGACTGCGAGAGGGAGAGACTGCGAGAGGGAGAGACTGCGAGAGGGAGAGACTGCGAGAGGGAGAGACTGCGAGAGGGAGTGACTGCGAGAGAGAGAGACTGCGAGAGAGAGAGACTGCGAGAGGGAGAGACTGCGAGAGAGAGAGAGAGAGACCGCGTGGGAGAGGGAGCCTGCGAGAGAGAAAGACTGCGAGAGGGAGAGACTGCGAGAGGGAGACAGACTGCGAGAGAGAGACAGACTGCGAGAGAGAGACAGACTGCGAGAGAGAGACAGACTGCGAGAGGGAGAGAGACCGAGTGAGGGAGAGAGACTGCGAGAGGGAGAGACTGCGAGAGAGAGAGAGAGAGACCGCGTGGGAGAGGGAGACTGCGAGAGAGAAAGACTGCGAGAGGGAGAGACTGCGAGAGGGAGACAGACTGCGAGAGAGAGACAGACTGCGAGAGAGAGACAGACTGCGAGAGAGAGACAGACTGCGAGAGGGAGAGAGACCGCGAGAGGTAGAGGGACTGAGTGAGGGAGAGAGACTGCGAGAGGGAGAGACACTGCGAGAGGGAGAGAGACTGCGAGAGGGAGAGAGACTGCGAGAGGGAGAGAGACTGCGAGAGGGAGAGAGACTGCGAGAGGGAGACAGACTGCGAGAGGGAGACAGACTGCGAGAGGGAGACAGACTGCGAGAGGGAGACAGACTGCGAGAGGGAGACAGACTGCGAGAGGGAGACAGACTGCGAGAGGGAGACAGACTGCGAGAGGGAGACAGACTGCGAGAGGGAGACAGACTGCGAGAGGGAGACAGACTGCGAGAGGGAGACAGACTGCGAGAGGGAGACAGACTGCGAGAGGGAGACAGACTGCGAGAGGGAGACAGACTGCGAGAGGGAGACAGACTGCGAGAGGGAGACAGACTGCGAGAGGGAGACAGACTGCGAGAGGGAGACAGACTGCGAGAGGGAGACAGACTGCGAGAGGGAGACAGACTGCGAGAGGGGGACAGACTGCGACAGGGAGAGAGACTGCGAGAGAGACTGCGAGAGAGAGAGACTGCGAGAGAGAGAGACTGCGAAAGAGAGAGACTGCGAGAGAGAGAGACTGCGAGAGAGAGAGACTGCGAGAGAGAGAGACTGCGAGAGAGAGAGACTGCGAGAGAGAGAGACGGCGAGAGAGAGAGACTGCGAGAGAGAGAGACTGCGAGAGAGAGAGACTGCGAGAGAGACTGCGAGAGAGAGAGACTGCGAGAGAGAGAGACTGCGAGAGAGAGAGACTGCGAGAGGGAGAGACTGCGAGAGAGAGAGACTGCGAGAGGGAGAGAGACTGCGAGAGAGAGAGAGTGCGAGAGAGAGAGAGTGCGAGAGAGAGAGACTGCGAGAGAGAGAGACTGCGAGAGAGAGAGACTGCGAGAGGGAGAGACTGCGAGAGAGAGAGACTGCGAGAGGGAGAGAGACTGCGAGAGTGAGAGAGACTGCGACAGAGAGAGAGACTGCGAGAGAGAGAAAGACTGCGAGAGAGAGAAAGACTGCGAGAGAGGGAGAGACTGCGAGAGGGAGAGACTGCGAGAGGGAGAGACTGCGAGAGGGAGAGACTGCGAGAGGGAGAGACTGCGAGAGGGAGAGACTGCGAGAGGGAGAGACTGCGAGAGGGAGAGACTGCGAGAGGGAGAGACTGCGAGAGGGAGAGACTGCGAGAGGGAGAGACTGCGAGAGGGAGAGACTGCGAGAGGGAGAGACTGCGAGAGGGAGTGACTGCGAGAGAGAGAGACTGCGAGAGAGAGAGACTGCGAGAGGGAGAGACTGCGAGAGAGAGAGAGAGAGACCGCGTGGAAGAGGGAGACTGCGAGAGAGAAAGACTGCGAGAGGGAGAGACTGCGAGAGGGAGACAGACTGCGAGAGAGAGACAGACTGCGAGAGAGAGACACTGCGAGAGAGAGACAGACTGCGAGAGAGAGACAGACTGCGAGAGGGAGAGAGACCGCGAGAGGTAGAGGGACTGAGTGAGGGAGAGAGACTGCGAGAGGGAGAGACACTGCGAGAGGGAGAGAGACTGCGAGAGGGAGAGAGACTGCGAGAGGGAGAGAGACTGCGAGAGGGAGAGAGACTGCGAGAGGGAGACAGACTGCGAGAGGGAGACAGACTGCGAGAGGGAGACAGACTGCGAGAGGGAGACAGACTGCGAGAGGGAGACAGACTGCGAGAGGGAGACAGACTGCGAGAGGGAGACAGACTGCGAGAGGGAGACAGACTGCGAGAGGGAGACAGACTGCGAGAGGGAGACAGACTGCGAGAGGGAGAGAGACTGCGAGAGGGAGAGAGACTGCGAGAGGGAGACAGACTGCGAGAGGGAGAGAGACTGCGAGAGGGAGAGAGACTGCGAGATGGAGACAGACTGCGAGAGGGAGACAGACTGCGAGAGGGAGACAGACTGCGAGAGGGAGACAGACTGCGAGAGGGAGACAGACTGCGAGAGGGAGACAGACTGCGAGAGGGAGACAGACTGCGAGAGGGAGACAGACTGCGAGAGGGAGACAGACTGCGAGAGGGAGACAGACTGCGAGAGGGAGACAGACTGCGAGAGGGAGTCAGACTGCGAGAGGGAGACAGACTGCGAGAGGGAGACAGACTGCGAGAGGGAGACAGACTGCGAGAGGGAGACAGACTGCGAGAGGGAGACAGACTGCGAGAGGGAGACAGACTGCGAGAGGGAGACAGACTGCGAGAGGGGGACAGACTGCGACAGGGAGAGAGACTGCGAGAGAGAGAGACTGCGAGAGAGAGAGAGACAGCGAGAGAGAGAGACTGCGAGAGAGAGAGACTGCGAAAGAGAGAGACTGCGAGAGAGACTGCGAGAGAGAGAGACTGCGAGAGAGAGAGACTGCGAGAGAGAGAGACTGCGAGAGAGAGAGACTGCGAGAGAGAGAGACGGCGAGAGAGAGAGACTGCGAGAGAGAGAGACTGCGAGAGAGAGAGACTGCGAGAGAGACTGCGAGAGAGAGAGACTGCGAGAGAGAGAGACTGCGAGCGAGACTGCGAGAGAGAGAGAGTGCGAGAGAGAGAGAGTGCGAGAGAGAGAGACTGCGAGAGAGAGAGACTGCGAGAGAGAGAGACTGCGAGAGGGAGAGACTGCGAGAGAGAGAGACTGCGAGAGGGAGAGAGACTGCGAGAGTGAGAGAGACTGCGACAGAGAGAGAGACTGCGAGAGAGAGAAAGACTGCGAGAGAGAGAAAGACTGCGAGAGAGGGAGAGACTGCGAGAGGGAGAGACTGCGAGAGGGAGAGACTGCGAGAGGGAGAGACTGCGAGAGGGAGAGACTGCGAGAGGGAGAGACTGCGAGAGGGAGAGACTGCGAGAGGGAGAGACTGCGAGAGGGAGAGACTGCGAGAGGGACAGACTGTGAGAGAGAGAGAGACTGCGAGAGGGAGAGAGACTGCGAGAGAGAGTGAGGCTGCGAGAGAGAGAGAGGCTGCGAGAGAGAGAGAGGCTGCGAGAGGGGGGAGGCCGCGAGAGAGAGAGAGACCGCGATAGAGAGAGACTGCGAGAGGGAGAGACATCGAGAGTGAGAGACTGCGAGAGGGAGAGACTGCGAGAGAGAGAGACTGCGAGAGAGAGAGACTGCGAGAGGGAGAGAGACGGCGAGAGAGAGACAGACTGCGAGAGGGAGAGAGACCGCGAGAGGTAGAGGGACTGAGTGAGGGAGAGAGACTGCGAGAGGGAGAGAGACTGCGAGAGGGAGAGAGACTGCGAGAGGGAGAGAGACTGCGAGAGGGAGAGAGACTGCGAGAGGGAGAGAGACTGCGAGAGGGAGAGAGACTGCGAGAGGGAGAGAGACTGCGAGAGGGAGAGAGACTGCGAGAGGGAGAGAGACTGCGAGAGGGAGAGAGACTGCGAGAGGGAGACAGACTGCGAGAGGGAGACAGACTGCGAGAGGGAGACAGACTGCGAGAGGGAGACAGACTGCGAGAGGGAGACAGACTGCGAGAGGGGGACAGACTGCGAGAGGGAGACAGACTGCGAGAGGGAGACAGACTGCAAGAGGGAGAGAGACTGCGAGAGAGAGAGGCTGCGAGGGAGAGAGAGACAGCGAGAGAGAGAGACAGGGAGAGAGAGTGCGAGAGAGAGAGACTGCGAAAGAGAGAGACTGCGAGAGAGATTGCGAAAGAGAGAGACTGCGAGAGAGAGAGACTGCGAGAGAGAGAGACTGCGAGAGAGAGACTGCGAGAGAGAGAGACTGCGAGAGAGAGAGACTGCGAGAGAGAGAGACTGCGAGAGAGAGAGAGACTGTGAGAGAGAGAGACTGCGAGAGAGAGAGACTGCGAGAGAGACTGCGAGAGAGAGAGAGTGCGAGAGAGAGAGACTGCGAGAGAGAGAGACTGCGAGAGAGAGAGACTGCGAGAGAGAGAGACTGCGAGAGAGAGAGACTGCGAGAGAGAGAGAGACTGCGAGAGGGAGAGAGACTGCGAGAGGGAGAGACTGCGAGAGAGAGAGAGAGACCGCGTGGGAGAGGGAGACTGCGAGAGAGAAAGACTGCGAGAGGGAGAGACTTCGAGAAGGAGAGACTGCGAGAGAGAGAGAGATTGCGAGAGAGAGAGAGACTGCGAGAGAGAGAGACACTGCGAGAGAGAGAGAGACTGCGAGAGAGAGAGACTGCGAGAGAGAGAGACTGCGAGAGAGAGAAAGACTGCGAGAGGGAGACAGACTGCGACAGGGAGAGAGACTGCGAGAGAGAGAGACTGCGAGGGAGAGAGAGACAGCGAGAGAGAGAGAGACTGGGAGAGAGAGAGACTGCGAGAGAGAGAGACTGCGAAAGAGAGAGACTGCGAAAGAGAAAGACTGCGAGAGAGACTGCGAGAGAGAGAGACTGCGAGAGAGAGAGACTGCGAGAGAGAGAGACTGCGAGAGAGAGAGACTGCGAGAGAGAGAGACTGCGAGAGAGAGAGACTGCGAGAGAGAGAGACTGTGAGAGAGAGACTGCGAGAGAGAGAGACTGCGAGAGAGAGAGACTGCGAGAGAGAGAGACTGCGAGAGAGAGAGACTGCGAGAGAGAGAGACTGCGAGAGAGAGAGACTGCGAGAGAGAGAGACTGCGAGAGGGAGAGACTGCGAGAGAGAGAGAGACTGCGAGAGGGAGACAGACTGCGAGAGGGAGACAGACTGCGAGAGGGAGACAGACTGCGAGAGGGAGACAGACTGCGAGAGGGAGACAGACTGCGAGAGGGAGACAGACTGCGAGAGGGAGACAGACTGCGAGAGGGAGACAGACTGCGAGAGGGAGACAGACTGCGAGAGGGGGACAGACTGCGACAGGGAGAGAGACTGCGAGAGAGAGAGACTGCGAGAGAGAGAGACTGCGAGAGAGAGAGACTGCGAAAGAGAGAGACTGCGAGAGAGAGAGACTGCGAGAGAGAGAGACTGCGAGAGAGAGAGACTGCGAGAGAGAGAGACTGCGAGAGAGAGAGACGGCGAGAGAGAGAGACTGCGAGAGAGAGAGACTGCGAGAGAGAGAGACTGCGAGAGAGACTGCGAGAGAGAGAGACTGCGAGAGAGAGAGACTGCGAGAGAGAGAGACTGCGAGAGAGAGAGACTGCGAGAGGGAGAGACTGCGAGAGAGAGAGACTGCGAGAGGGAGAGAGACTGCGAGAGAGAGAGAGTGCGAGAGAGAGAGAGTGCGAGAGAGAGAGACTGCGAGAGAGAGAGACTGCGAGAGAGAGAGACTGCGAGAGGGAGAGACTGCGAGAGAGAGAGACTGCGAGAGGGAGAGAGACTGCGAGAGTGAGAGAGACTGCGACAGAGAGAGAGACTGCGAGAGAGAGAAAGACTGCGAGAGAGAGAAAGACTGCGAGAGAGGGAGAGACTGCGAGAGGGAGAGACTGCGAGAGGGAGAGACTGCGAGAGGGAGAGACTGCGAGAGGGAGAGACTGCGAGAGGGAGAGACTGCGAGAGGGAGAGACTGCGAGAGGGAGAGACTGCGAGAGGGAGAGACTGCGAGAGGGAGAGACTGCGAGAGGGAGAGACTGCGAGAGGGAGAGACTGCGAGAGGGAGAGACTGCGAGAGGGAGAGACTGCGAGAGGGAGAGACTGCGAGAGGGAGAGACTGCGAGAGGGAGTGACTGCGAGAGAGAGAGACTGCGAGAGAGAGAGACTGCGAGAGGGAGAGACTGCGAGAGAGAGAGAGAGAGACCGCGTGGGAGAGGGAGCCTGCGAGAGAGAAAGACTGCGAGAGGGAGAGACTGCGAGAGGGAGACAGACTGCGAGAGAGAGACAGACTGCGAGAGAGAGACAGACTGCGAGAGAGAGACAGACTGCGAGAGGGAGAGAGACCGAGTGAGGGAGAGAGACTGCGAGAGGGAGAGACTGCGAGAGAGAGAGAGAGAGACCGCGTGGGAGAGGGAGACTGCGAGAGAGAAAGACTGCGAGAGGGAGAGACTGCGAGAGGGAGACAGACTGCGAGAGAGAGACAGACTGCGAGAGAGAGACAGACTGCGAGAGAGAGACAGACTGCGAGAGGGAGAGAGACCGCGAGAGGTAGAGGGACTGAGTGAGGGAGAGAGACTGCGAGAGGGAGAGACACTGCGAGAGGGAGAGAGACTGCGAGAGGGAGAGAGACTGCGAGAGGGAGAGAGACTGCGAGAGGGAGAGAGACTGCGAGAGGGAGACAGACTGCGAGAGGGAGACAGACTGCGAGAGGGAGACAGACTGCGAGAGGGAGACAGACTGCGAGAGGGAGACAGACTGCGAGAGGGAGACAGACTGCGAGAGGGAGACAGACTGCGAGAGGGAGACAGACTGCGAGAGGGAGACAGACTGCGAGAGGGAGACAGACTGCGAGAGGGAGACAGACTGCGAGAGGGAGACAGACTGCGAGAGGGAGACAGACTGCGAGAGGGAGACAGACTGCGAGAGGGAGACAGACTGCGAGAGGGAGACAGACTGCGAGAGGGAGACAGACTGCGAGAGGGAGACAGACTGCGAGAGGGAGACAGACTGCGAGAGGGGGACAGACTGCGACAGGGAGAGAGACTGCGAGAGAGACTGCGAGAGAGAGAGACTGCGAGAGAGAGAGACTGCGAAAGAGAGAGACTGCGAGAGAGAGAGACTGCGAGAGAGAGAGACTGCGAGAGAGAGAGACTGCGAGAGAGAGAGACTGCGAGAGAGAGAGACGGCGAGAGAGAGAGACTGCGAGAGAGAGAGACTGCGAGAGAGAGAGACTGCGAGAGAGACTGCGAGAGAGAGAGACTGCGAGAGAGAGAGACTGCGAGAGAGAGAGACTGCGAGAGGGAGAGACTGCGAGAGAGAGAGACTGCGAGAGGGAGAGAGACTGCGAGAGAGAGAGAGTGCGAGAGAGAGAGAGTGCGAGAGAGAGAGACTGCGAGAGAGAGAGACTGCGAGAGAGAGAGACTGCGAGAGGGAGAGACTGCGAGAGAGAGAGACTGCGAGAGGGAGAGAGACTGCGAGAGTGAGAGAGACTGCGACAGAGAGAGAGACTGCGAGAGAGAGAAAGACTGCGAGAGAGAGAAAGACTGCGAGAGAGGGAGAGACTGCGAGAGGGAGAGACTGCGAGAGGGAGAGACTGCGAGAGGGAGAGACTGCGAGAGGGAGAGACTGCGAGAGGGAGAGACTGCGAGAGGGAGAGACTGCGAGAGGGAGAGACTGCGAGAGGGAGAGACTGCGAGAGGGAGAGACTGCGAGAGGGAGAGACTGCGAGAGGGAGAGACTGCGAGAGGGAGAGACTGCGAGAGGGAGTGACTGCGAGAGAGAGAGACTGCGAGAGAGAGAGACTGCGAGAGGGAGAGACTGCGAGAGAGAGAGAGAGAGACCGCGTGGAAGAGGGAGACTGCGAGAGAGAAAGACTGCGAGAGGGAGAGACTGCGAGAGGGAGACAGACTGCGAGAGAGAGACAGACTGCGAGAGAGAGACAGACTGCGAGAGAGAGACAGACTGCGAGAGGGAGAGAGACCGCGAGAGGTAGAGGGACTGAGTGAGGGAGAGAGACTGCGAGAGGGAGAGACACTGCGAGAGGGAGAGAGACTGCGAGAGGGAGAGAGACTGCGAGAGGGAGAGAGACTGCGAGAGGGAGAGAGACTGCGAGAGGGAGACAGACTGCGAGAGGGAGACAGACTGCGAGAGGGAGACAGACTGCGAGAGGGAGACAGACTGCGAGAGGGAGACAGACTGCGAGAGGGAGACAGACTGCGAGAGGGAGACAGACTGCGAGAGGGAGACAGACTGCGAGAGGGAGACAGACTGCGAGAGGGAGACAGACTGCGAGAGGGAGAGAGACTGCGAGAGGGAGAGAGACTGCGAGAGGGAGACAGACTGCGAGAGGGAGAGAGACTGCGAGAGGGAGAGAGACTGCGAGATGGAGACAGACTGCGAGAGGGAGACAGACTGCGAGAGGGAGACAGACTGCGAGAGGGAGACAGACTGCGAGAGGGAGACAGACTGCGAGAGGGAGACAGACTGCGAGAGGGAGACAGACTGCGAGAGGGAGACAGACTGCGAGAGGGAGACAGACTGCGAGAGGGAGACAGACTGCGAGAGGGAGACAGACTGCGAGAGGGAGTCAGACTGCGAGAGGGAGACAGACTGCGAGAGGGAGACAGACTGCGAGAGGGAGACAGACTGCGAGAGGGAGACAGACTGCGAGAGGGAGACAGACTGCGAGAGGGAGACAGACTGCGAGAGGGAGACAGACTGCGAGAGGGGGACAGACTGCGACAGGGAGAGAGACTGCGAGAGAGAGAGACTGCGAGAGAGAGAGAGACAGCGAGAGAGAGAGACTGCGAGAGAGAGAGACTGCGAAAGAGAGAGACTGCGAGAGAGACTGCGAGAGAGAGAGACTGCGAGAGAGAGAGACTGCGAGAGAGAGAGACTGCGAGAGAGAGAGACTGCGAGAGAGAGAGACGGCGAGAGAGAGAGACTGCGAGAGAGAGAGACTGCGAGAGAGAGAGACTGCGAGAGAGACTGCGAGAGAGAGAGACTGCGAGAGAGAGAGACTGCGAGCGAGACTGCGAGAGAGAGAGAGTGCGAGAGAGAGAGAGTGCGAGAGAGAGAGACTGCGAGAGAGAGAGACTGCGAGAGAGAGAGACTGCGAGAGGGAGAGACTGCGAGAGAGAGAGACTGCGAGAGGGAGAGAGACTGCGAGAGTGAGAGAGACTGCGACAGAGAGAGAGACTGCGAGAGAGAGAAAGACTGCGAGAGAGAGAAAGACTGCGAGAGAGGGAGAGACTGCGAGAGGGAGAGACTGCGAGAGGGAGAGACTGCGAGAGGGAGAGACTGCGAGAGGGAGAGACTGCGAGAGGGAGAGACTGCGAGAGGGAGAGACTGCGAGAGGGAGAGACTGCGAGAGGGAGAGACTGCGAGAGGGACAGACTGTGAGAGAGAGAGAGACTGCGAGAGGGAGAGAGACTGCGAGAGAGAGTGAGGCTGCGAGAGAGAGAGAGGCTGCGAGAGAGAGAGAGGCTGCGAGAGGGGGGAGGCCGCGAGAGAGAGAGAGACCGCGATAGAGAGAGACTGCGAGAGGGAGAGACATCGAGAGTGAGAGACTGCGAGAGGGAGAGACTGCGAGAGAGAGAGACTGCGAGAGAGAGAGACTGCGAGAGGGAGAGAGACGGCGAGAGAGAGACAGACTGCGAGAGGGAGAGAGACCGCGAGAGGTAGAGGGACTGAGTGAGGGAGAGAGACTGCGAGAGGGAGAGAGACTGCGAGAGGGAGAGAGACTGCGAGAGGGAGAGAGACTGCGAGAGGGAGAGAGACTGCGAGAGGGAGAGAGACTGCGAGAGGGAGAGAGACTGCGAGAGGGAGAGAGACTGCGAGAGGGAGAGAGACTGCGAGAGGGAGAGAGACTGCGAGAGGGAGAGAGACTGCGAGAGGGAGACAGACTGCGAGAGGGAGACAGACTGCGAGAGGGAGACAGACTGCGAGAGGGAGACAGACTGCGAGAGGGAGACAGACTGCGAGAGGGGGACAGACTGCGAGAGGGAGACAGACTGCGAGAGGGAGACAGACTGCAAGAGGGAGAGAGACTGCGAGAGAGAGAGGCTGCGAGGGAGAGAGAGACAGCGAGAGAGAGAGACAGGGAGAGAGAGTGCGAGAGAGAGAGACTGCGAAAGAGAGAGACTGCGAGAGAGATTGCGAAAGAGAGAGACTGCGAGAGAGAGAGACTGCGAGAGAGAGAGACTGCGAGAGAGAGACTGCGAGAGAGAGAGACTGCGAGAGAGAGAGACTGCGAGAGAGAGAGACTGCGAGAGAGAGAGAGACTGTGAGAGAGAGAGACTGCGAGAGAGAGAGACTGCGAGAGAGACTGCGAGAGAGAGAGAGTGCGAGAGAGAGAGACTGCGAGAGAGAGAGACTGCGAGAGAGAGAGACTGCGAGAGAGAGAGACTGCGAGAGAGAGAGACTGCGAGAGAGAGAGAGACTGCGAGAGGGAGAGAGACTGCGAGAGGGAGAGACTGCGAGAGAGAGAGAGAGACCGCGTGGGAGAGGGAGACTGCGAGAGAGAAAGACTGCGAGAGGGAGAGACTTCGAGAAGGAGAGACTGCGAGAGAGAGAGAGATTGCGAGAGAGAGAGAGACTGCGAGAGAGAGAGACACTGCGAGAGAGAGAGAGACTGCGAGAGAGAGAGACTGCGAGAGAGAGAGACTGCGAGAGAGAGAAAGACTGCGAGAGGGAGACAGACTGCGACAGGGAGAGAGACTGCGAGAGAGAGAGACTGCGAGGGAGAGAGAGACAGCGAGAGAGAGAGAGACTGGGAGAGAGAGAGACTGCGAGAGAGAGAGACTGCGAAAGAGAGAGACTGCGAAAGAGAAAGACTGCGAGAGAGACTGCGAGAGAGAGAGACTGCGAGAGAGAGAGACTGCGAGAGAGAGAGACTGCGAGAGAGAGAGACTGCGAGAGAGAGAGACTGCGAGAGAGAGAGACTGCGAGAGAGAGAGACTGTGAGAGAGAGACTGCGAGAGAGAGAGACTGCGAGAGAGAGAGACTGCGAGAGAGAGAGACTGCGAGAGAGAGAGACTGCGAGAGAGAGAGACTGCGAGAGAGAGAGACTGCGAGAGAGAGAGACTGCGAGAGGGAGAGACTGCGAGAGAGAGAGAGACTGCGAGAGGGAGACAGACTGCGAGAGGGAGACAGACTGCGAGAGGGAGACAGACTGCGAGAGGGAGACAGACTGCGAGAGGGAGACAGACTGCGAGAGGGAGACAGACTGCGAGAGGTAGACAGACTGCGAGAGGGAGACAGACTGCGAGAGGGAGAGACTGCGAGAGGGAGAGACTGCGAGAGGGAGAGACTGCGAGAGGGAGAGACTGAGAGAGGGAGAGACTGAGAGAGGGAGAGACTGCGAGAGGGAGAGACTGCGAGAGGGAGAGACTGCGAGAGGGAGAGACTGCGAGAGGGAGAGAATGGGAGAGGGAGAGACTGCGAGAGGGAGAGACTGCGAGAGGTAGAGACTGCGAGAGAGAGAGACTGCGAGAGAGAGACTGCGAGAGGGAGAGACTGCGAGAGAGAGAGAGACTGCGAAAGGGAGAGACTGCGAGAGGGACAGACTGCGAGAGAGAGAGAGACTGCGAGAGGGAGAGAGACTGCGAGAGAGAGAGACTGCGAGAGAGAGAGAGGCTGCGAGAGAGAGAGAGGCTGCGAGAGAGAGAGAGAGGCTGCGAGAGGGGGGAGACCGCGAGAGAGAGAGAGACTGCGATAGAGAGAGACTGCGAGAGGGAGAGACTTCGAGAGTGAGAGACTGCGAGAGGGAGAGACAGCAGATGGAGAGACTGCAGAGGGAGAGAGACTGCGAGACTGACGGCGAGAGAGAGAGACTGCGAGAGAGAGGGAGACTGCGAGAGAGAGAGAGACTGCGAGAGGGAGAGAGACTGCGAGAGGGAGAGAGACTGCGAGAGGGAGAGACTGCGAGAGAGAGAAACTGCGAGAGGGAGAGAAACTGCGAGAGGGAGAGAGGCTGCGAGAGAGAGAGACTGCGAGAGAGAGAGAGACTGCGAGAGAGAGAGACTGCGAGAGAGACTGCGAGAGAGAGAGACTGCGAGAGAGAGAGACTGCGAGAGAGAGAGAGACTGCGAGAGAGAGTGACTGCGAGAGAGACTGCGAGAGAGAGAGACTGCGAGAGAGAGAGAGACTGCGAGAGAGAGACAGACTGCGAGAGAGAGAGACTGCGAGAGAGAGAGAGACTGCGAGAGAGAGACAGACTGCGAGAGAGAGAGACTGCGAGAGAGAGAGAGACTGCGAGAGAGAGAGACTGCGAGAGAGACTGCGAGAGAGAGAGACTGCGAGAGAGAGAGAGACTGCGAGAGAGAGACAGACTGCGAGAGAGAGAGACTGCGAGAGAGAGAGAGACTGCGAGAGAGAGACAGACTGCGAGAGAGAGAGACTGCGAGAGAGAGAGAGACTGCGAGAGAGAGAGACTGCGAGAGAGACTGCGAGAGAGAGAGACTGCGAGAGAGAGAGAGACTGCGAGAGAGAGACAGACTGCGAGAGAGAGACAGACTGCGAGAGGGAGAGAGACCGCGAGAGGAAGAGGGACTGAGTGAGGGAGAGAGACTGCGAGAGGGAGAGACACTGCGAGAGGGAGAGAGACTGCGAGAGGGAGAGAGACTGCGAGAGGGAGAGAGACTGCGAGAGGGAGACAGACTGCGAGAGGGAGACAGACTGCGAGAGGGAGACAGACTGCGAGAGGGAGACAGACTGCGAGAGGGAGACAGACTGCGAGAGGGAGACAGACTGCGAGAGGGAGACAGACTGCGAGAGGGAGACAGACTGCGAGAGGGAGACAGACTGCGAGAGGGAGACAGACTGCGAGAGGGAGACAGACTGCGAGAGGGAGACAGACTGCGAGAGGGAGACAGACTGCGAGAGGGAGACAGACTGCGAGAGGGAGACAGACTGCGAGAGGGAGACAGACTGCGAGAGGGAGACAGACTGCGAGAGGGAGACAGACTGCGAGAGGGAGACAGACTGCGAGAGGGAGACAGACTGCGAGAGGGAGACAGACTGCGAGAGGGAGACAGACTGCGAGAGGGAGACAGACTGCGAGAGGGAGACAGACTGCGAGAGGGAGACAGACTGCGAGAGGGAGACAGACTGCGAGAGGGAGACAGACTGCGAGAGGGAGACAGACTGCGAGAGGGAGAGAGACTGCGAGAGAGAGAGACTGCGAGAGAGAGAGACTGCGAGAGAGAGAGACTGCGAGAGAGAGAGACTGCGAGAGAGAGAGACTGCGAGAGAGAGAGACTGCGAGAGAGAGAGACTGCGAGAGAGAGAGACTGCGAGAGAGAGAGACTGCGAGAGAGAGAGACGGCGAGAGAGAGAGACTGCGAGAGAGAGAGACTGTGAGAGAGACTGCGAGAGAGAGAGACTGCGAGAGAGAGAGACTGCGAGCGAGACTGCGAGAGAGAGAGAGTGCGAGAGAGAGAGAGTGCGAGAGAGAGAGACTGCGAGAGAGAGAGACTGCGAGAGAGAGAGACTGCGAGAGGGAGAGACTGCGAGAGAGAGAGACTGCGAGAGGGAGAGAGACTGCGAGAGTGAGAGAGACTGCGACAGAGAGAGAGACTGCGAGAGAGAGAAAGACAGCGAGAGAGAGAAAGACTGCGAGAGAGG
>NW_027592074.1:0-64031 GCF_964213995.1 Mustelus asterias
GGCCAGGATTGCTCGTGGTAAGATCCTGGATCTGGCCAGGCTGACTGCACAGGATCACGATGCCGTTATCTTCCCTGGTGGCTTTGGTGCAGCCAAGAACTTGTGAGTGCTGAAGCTGGGCTGTTTTCTCTGTGATTCACCAGTGCCTGGATGACGCTCACACCTCGCATCCTTAAAGCACTCCATCCCATTCTCGCAGTTCCTTCACCTCCGACGATGACACTCTCCAAAATGGCACTGCTGATATGTCTTCCACTGTGGTTGACAGGGCCTTCAACCATGTCCGGTCCATCCTCCGGGCCATTGCTCTCACCCCCTCCCCTCTCTCCCAGAACCAGGATAGGGTCCACCTTGTCCTCACTTTTCACCCCATCAGCTTCCGCATTCAAAGGATCATCCTTCTCCATTTCTGCCAACTCCAGCATGATGCCACCACTCAACACATCTTCCCCTCATTCCCCCTGTCAGCATTCCTCCGGCACACCCTGATCCACACCCCCATCACACCCAACACCTCACCCCCTGCCCACAGCACCTTCCCATTGCAATCGTAGAAGGTGCAACACCTGCCCCGTTACCTCCTCCCTGCTCACTGTCTCAGGTCCTAATCACCCCTATCAGGTGAAGCACTGCTTCACCTGCACCTCCTTCACCCTGGTCTATTGCATTCGCTGCTCCCAATGTGGTCTACTCTACATCAGAAAGACCAAACGCAGACTGGGTGACCACTTTGCTGAACACCTTCAGTCCGTCCGCAAGCAGGACCCAGACCTTCCGGTCGCTTGGTGCTTCAACACCATCCTGCATTCCTGTCCACATGTCCGTCCTTGGCCTTTTGCAATGTTCCAGCGAGCCCCAATGCAAACTGGAGCAACAGCACCTCATCTTCCGATTGGGCACTTCCGGATTGAACATTGAATTCAACAACTTCAAAGCCTGAACTCTCCCCTCCACCTTCACCTCATTTCCATTTATTTTTATTTATTTTTGTTTTTTCAAATTTTGATTCCTTCCATCATTTCATTGTCCACATGATTAAAGTCTCGCTCTCCATCTTGTTCCCCCTCAGCGCCACCTCACTCGGGCCAACTGACAGCGTGGCTTTGTGAGTGGAAAATCATGTCTCACAAATTTGATTGAGTTTTTTGAAGGGGTAACCAAAAAGGTAGATGAGGTTGTCCACATGGACTTTAGCAAGGTCTTTGACAAGGTACCGCATGGTAGCTTGTTGCATAAGGTTAAATCTCACGGGATCCAGGGTGAGGTAGCTAAATGGATACAAAATTGGCTTCTTGCCAGAAGCCAGAGAATGGTTGCAGAGGATTGTTTTTCAAACTGGAGGCCTGTGACCAGCGGTGTGCCCCAGGAATCAGTGCTGGGTCCATTGTTATTTATCATTTATATTGATGATTTGGATGAAAATGTAGGAGACATGGTTAGTAAGTTTGCAGGTGATACCAGGATTGGTGGCATAATGGACAATGAAGAAAGTTATCTCCAATTGCAACGGGATCTTGATCAATTGGGCCAGTGGGCTGACGAATGGCAGATGGAGTTTAATTTAGATAAATGCGAGGTGATGCATTTTGGTAGATTGAACCAGGGCAGGACTTACTCAGTTAATGGTAGGGCGTTGGGGAGAGTTACAGAACAAAGAGATCTCGGGGTATCTGTTCATAGCTCCTTGAAAGTGGAGTAACAAAGAACAATACAGCACAGGACAGGCCCTTCGGCCCTCCAAGCCTGCACCGATCATGCGTTCCTAACTAGACCATCCGTTTGTATTCCTCTATTCCCAGTCTGTTCATGTGGCTATCTAGATAAGTCTTAAATGATCCTAGTGTGTCTGCCTCAACCACCTTGCTTGGTCTTGCATTCCAGGCCCCACCACCCTCTGTATAAAATACGTCCCCCGCATATCTGTATTGAACCTTGCCCCCCTTACCTTGAACTTGTGACCCCTTGTGTTTGTCATTTCTGACCTGGGGAAAAGCTTCCAACTGTTCATCCTATCTATGCCCTTCATAATTTTATAAACTTCTATTAGGTCGCCCCTCAACCTCCGTCTTTCCAGGGAGAACAACCCTAGTTTACTCAATCTCTCCTCATGGCTAATATCCTCCATACCAGGCAACATCCTGGTAAACCTTTTCTGCACTCTCTCCAAAGCCTCCACGTCCTTCTGGTAGTGTGGCGACCAGAACTGGACGCAGTATTCCAAATGTGGCCTAACCAACGTTCTATATAACTGCAACATCATATGCCAACTTTTATACTCTATGCCCCGTCCAATAAAGGCAAGCATGCCATATGCCTTCTTCACCACCTTTTCCACCTGTGCTGCCACCTTTAAGGATCTGTGGACTTGCACACCCAGATCCCTCGGTGTGTCTATACTCCTGATGGTTCTGCCATTTATTGTATAGCTCCCCCCTGCAGGTTGACAGAGTGGTGAAGAAGGCATTCGGCATGCTTGGTTTCATCGGTCAGAACATTGAATACAGAGTTGGGATGTCTTGTTGAAGTTGTACAAGACATTGGTACAGCCACACTTGGAATACTGTGTACAGTTCTGGTCATCCTATTATAGAAAGGATATTATTAAACGAGAAAGAGTGCAGAAAAGGTTTACTAGGATGCTACCGAGACTTGATGGATTGAGTTATAAGGAGAGGCTGGATAGACTGGGACTTTTTTCACCGGCGCGTAGAAGGCTGAGGGGTGACCTTATAGAGGTCTATAAAATAATGAGAATCAATCTCTTTTCCCAAGGGGAGTCTAAAACGAGAGGGCATAGGTTTAAGGTGAGAGGGGAGAGATACAAAAGTGTCCAGAGGGGCAATTTTCTCACACAGAGGGTGGTGAATGTCTGGAACAAGCTGCCAGAGGTAGTAGTAGAAGTGGGTACAATGTTGTCTTCTAAAAAGCATTTAGACAGTTACATGGGTACGATGGGTATAGAGGGATATGGGCCAAATACGGGCAATTGGTATTAGCTTAGGGAATTTTTTTAAAAAAGGGCGGCATGGACAAGTTGGGCCGAAGGGCCTGTTTCCATGCTGTAAAGCTCTATGACTATCTATGCCACATTGCTCAGCTTGATACTCTGCTTACCCTTTGTACTGCCATGAATGGCTGCTATCGGCACTATTCTCAGCCTTGATCACCACCATTTCAATTCCCTTTGTCTTTTCGTCTATGACATCTTTGATAATTTCCCCCACCCCCAAACCCTCTGTCTCACCTTAAAAGTATAACAGAGGCAAAAGTTAAGAAAGCCCACCAACACTTCTACTTTCTCAGAAGTCTAAGAAAGTCAGCTACGACTCTTACCAATTTTTACAGATGCACCATAGAAAGCATTCTTTCTGGTTGTATCACAGCTTGGTATGGGGCTCCTGCTCTGCCCAAGACCGCAAGGAACTACAAAAGGTCGTGAATGTAGCTCAATCCATCACGCAAACCAACCTCCCATCCATTGACTCTGTCCACACTTCCCGCTGCCTCGGGAAAGCAGCCAGCATAATTAAGGACCCCACGCACCCCGGACATTCTCTCTTCCACCTTCTTCCTTCGGGAAAAAAATACAAAAGTCTGAGGTCACGTACCAACCGACTCAAGAACAGCCTCTTTCCTGCTGCTGTCAGACTTTCGAATGGACTTGCCTTGCATTAAGTTGATCTTTCTCTACACCCTTTCTTTACATTTAAGCAAGTCCGTGCATTCCCCAACTGGAACCCATGGATGAACAGGGATATCCACTGCTTGCTGAAGTCCAAATCTGAGGCGTTCAAGTCAGGCGACACTGACCTATCTAAGAAAGCCAGATACGATCCAAGGAGATCAAACAAAGATGCCAAAAGACAGTATCGGACCAAGCTAGAGTCCCTCCCTGATCGCACCCTCCCTGATGAGCTCAATGCATTCTAAGCCCATTTTGAGCAAGAGGTCAGTGAGAGCATGCCCTCCACTCTGGAAGCCCTGGCTGAACCTGTATCTGGGGTCACCATTGCAAATGTCAGACCAGCCTTTTCAAAGATCAGCCCACAGAAAGCAGCTGGCCCGGATGTGGTACCCGGACGTGCACTCAAATCCTGGGCGGATCAGCTGGCGGGGGTATTCACAGACATCTTTAACCTCTCTTTACAACAATCTGAGCTCCCTATCTGCTTCAAGAAAATGACCACCATCCTGGTACCTAAGAAAAACTAAGCAGCGTGCCTCAATGACTTTGGCCGGTGGCTCTGACTTCCATCATTATGAAGTGCTTCGAAAGGTTAGTCATGGCACGAATCAATTCCAGTCTCCTGGACTACCTGGATCCACTACAGTTTGCCTACCGCCACAACAGGTCCACAGCAGACGCCATCTCCCTGGCCCTGCACTCAAACCTGGAACACTTAGATAACAAGGACACCTCTGTCAGACTCCTATTTATTGACTACAGCTCAGCCTTCAACACCATTATTCCCTCGAAACTCATCTCCAAACTCCATGGCCTGGTCCTCGGCTCCTCTCTCTATGACTGGATCTTGGACTTCCTAACTCATAGACCACAATCTGTAAGGATAGGCAACAACATCTCCACGATCATCCTCAACACTGGTGCCCCATAAGGCTGTGTTCTCGACCCCCTACTATACTCCTTATACACCAATGACTGTGTGGCCAAATTCCCCTCCAATTCGATTTTCAAGTTTGCTGACGACACCACCGTGGTGGGTCGGATCTCAAACAATGATGAGACAGAGTACAGGAATGAGATAGAGAATCGGGTGAACTGGTGCGGCAACAATAATCTCTCCCTCAATGTCAACAAAACGAAGGAGATTGTCATCGACTTCAGGAAGTGTAAAGGAGAACATGCCCCTGTCTACATCAATGGGGACGAAGTAGAAAGGGTTGAGAGCATCAAGTTTTTAGGTGTCCAGATCACCAACAATCTGTCCTGGTCCCCCCCATGCCGACACTATAGTTAAGAATTCCCACCAACGCCACTACTTTCTCAGAAGATTTAAAAAATTTGGCATGTCAGCTACCACTCACCAACTTTTACAGGTGCACCATAGAAAGCATTCTTGGTATGGCTCCTGCTCTGCCCAAGACCGCAAGGAACTACAAAAGGTCGTGAATGTAGCCCAATCCATCACGCGAACCCGTCTGCCGTCCAGTGACTCTGTCCACGCTTCCTGCTGCCTCAGCAAAGCAGCCAGCATAATTAAGGACCACACGCACCCTGGACATTCTCTCTCCCACCTTCTTCCTTCGGGAAAAAAATACAAAAGTCTGAGGTCACATACCAACCGACTAAAGAACAGCTTCTTCCCTGCTGCTGTCAGACTTTTGAATGGACCTACCTCGCATTAAGTTGATCTTTCTCTGCACCCTAGTTATGACTGTAACACTACATTCTGCACTCTCTCGTTTCCTTCTCTACGAACGGTATGCTTTGTATAGCACACAAGAAACAATACTTTTCACTGTATGCTCATACATGTGACAATAAATCAAATGAAATCTATTTTCTTTGGCTTCAGCTCTGACGAAGCATCATCCACACTTAACGTTAGCTTATTCTCGCTCCACACATTAAACTCGAGTAGATTTCTTCTCAAGTGCCTGCTCATAATGAAACTGAGTGACTCCCCACTAACCACCACACTGCACTGTCAGAGGGTCAGTACTGAGGGAGTGCTGCACTGTCAGAGGGTCAGTACTGAGGGAGTGCTGCACTGTCAGAGGGTCAGTACTGAGGGAGTGCCGCACTGTCAGAGGGTCAGTACTGAGGGAGTGCCGCACTGTCAGAGGGTCAGTACTGAGGGAGTGCTGCACTGTCAGAGGGTCAGTACTGAGGGAGTGCCGCACTGTTAGAGGGTCAGTACTGAGGGAGTGCCGCACTGTCAGAGGGTCAGTACTGACGGAGTGCCGCACTGTCAGAGGGTCAGTACTGAGGGAGTGCCGCACTGTCAGAGGGTCAGTACAGAGGGAGTGCGGCACTGTCAGAGGGTCAGTACTGAGGGAGCGGCTCACTGTCAGAGGGTCAGTACTCAGGGAGTGCCGCACTGTCAGAGGGTCAGTACTGAGGGAGCGCCGCACTGTCAGAGGGTCAGTACTGAGGGAGTGCCGCACTGTCAGAGGGTCAGTACTCAGGGAGTGCCGCACTGTCAGAGGGTCAGTACTGTGGGAGTGCCATACTATCAGAGGGTCAGTACTGAGGAAAGGGGTGTTGAACCAGTGTTGGCTTCATTGCGATGGTTACAATATATAGCACAATGGTGGCTGTGATCTGGTCAGTTATTGCTGCTGTGTGGAGCCATGTTAGATTGTCTCTCTATTTAGGAAACGTGAGTGTAAGCTCTGTCTGTCTCACCTCTAGATCAACCTTTGCCATGGACGGTAAGGATTGCCAAGTAATTCCTGACATTGAGCGTGTCATCACCGAGTTCCACAAGGCAAAGAAACCCATTGGGTAAGGAATGCAGCCGGCACATCAAGGGAGTGGTTACTGGCTATTTTACTGAGTGACGGTGTGTGGGAGCTGGATTAACATCAGTAGAGATACAGTCAGTAACACAGGGTGCTGGGGAAGACGGGTTACTGAGTGACAGTGTAAGGGAGCTGGATTAACATCAGGACAGATACAGTCAGTAACACAGGGTGCTGGGGGAGAGGGATTACTGAGTGACAGTGTGAGGGAGCTGGATTAACATCAGTACAGATACAGTCAGTAACACAGGGTGCTGGGGGGAGAGGGGTTACTGAGTGACAGCGTGAGGGAGCTGGGTTAACATCAGTACAGATACAGTCAGTAACACGGTGCTGGGGAAGAGGGGTTACTGAGTGACTGTGTGAGGGAGCTGGATTAACATCAGTAGGGATACAGTCAGTAACACAGGGTGCTGGGGAAGAGGGGTTACTGAGTGACAGTGTGAGGGAGCTGGGTTAACATCAGTACAGATACAGTCAGTAACACAGGGCGCTGGGGGAGTGGGATTACTGAGTGACTGTGTGAGGGAGCTGGGTTAACATCAGTACAGATACAGTCAGTAACACAGGGTGCTGAGGGAGAGGGGTTACTGAGTGACAGTGTGAGGGAGCTGGGTTAACATCAGTACAGATACAGTCAGTAACACAGGGCGCTGGGGGAGTGGGATTACTGAGTGACTGTGAGGGAGCTGGGTTAACATCAGTACAGATACAGTCAGTAACACGGTGCTGAGGGAGAGGGGTTACTGAGTGACAGTGTGAGGGAGCTGGGTTAACATCAGTACAGATACAGTCAGCAACACAGGGCGCTGGGGGAGTGGGGTTACTGAGTGACAGTGTGAGGGAGCTGGGTTAACATCAGTACAGATACAGTCAGTAACACAGGGTGCTGGGGGGAGAGGGGTTACTGAGTGACAGTGTGAGGGAGCTGGGTTAACATCAGTACAGATACAGTCAGTAACACAGGGTGCTGAGGGAGAGGGGTTACTGAGTGACAGTGTGAGGGAGCTGGGTTAACATCAGTACAGATACAGTCAGTAACACAGGGTGCTGAGGGAGAGGGGTTACTGAGTGACAGTGTGAGGGAGCTGGGTTAACGCTCTTTTATGTTCTGTCAGGCGCCCTTCGCGCAGGTTAAAATTGCAGTCCATGAAATGTCACTGGAATGTGAGTGGATGAATCATTGTCCCAGTTTGAATTGGAGCTTTGACCTTTGCTCCCACCTAGAACACAGCTGCCCTCTGACCTCTGTGATGTTTTTTGCAGGTTATGCTGCATTGCCCCTGTCCTTGCTGCCAAAGTCCTTCCTGGAGTAGAGGTGACGGTTGGCCATGAGGATGATGATGATGGGAAATGGCCGTATGCTGGAACGGCCGCAGCTATTGTCGCAATGGGTGGAAAGCACGTGGTCAGCGAGGTCGATATATCCTTTACAGCTGTCTCCGTCTGCCAGTGAAAACAGAGCAGAGCTTAATGATTCTATGATTAACGGGGGATCGCTGGGCTGGATAACTGCCAGCCCCACACCAGGGGCCGGGGTCACCGCGTCAGGGGCTGGGGGTCTTCGTGCAGTGGGCTGGGGGTCTCAGTGCTGGGAGTCTCGGTGCTGGGGGTCTCGGTGCCGGGGGCTGGGGGTCTCATCGTCGGGTGCTGGGGTCTCGGCACCAGGGGCTGGGGGTCTCCATGACGGGGGCTGGGGGTCTCCATGACGGGGGCTGGGGGTCTCCCCGCTGGGGACTGGGGGTCTTCCCGCAGGGGACTGGGGGTCTTCCCGCCGGGGACTGGGGGTCTTGGCGCTGGGTGTCTCCGCGCTGGGGCTGGGTGTCTCCGTGACGGGGGTGGGGATCTCTTTGCTGGGGGTCTCGGGGCTGGGAGGTCTCGGCGCTGGGGACGGGCAGGGTCCCTGCGCCGGGGGCTGGGGGTCTCCGTGCCAGGGTCTAAGAGTCTCCGCCGGGAACTGGGGGTCTCCGCGCCAGGGGCCGGGTGTCTCAGTGCTGGGGTCTCCAGGCTTTGTATCCGGTTGCTCTATGGTGCTGTTGTCCCAGTGTTTGGTCGATTGGTTTCTTTAACGCCATTTCACTGTGCTTTAGTGGACCCTGAGAATAAAATTGTTACGACTCCGGCCTTTATGTGTGAAACCAAACTTCATCACATCTTTGATGGGATTGGAGCGATGGTGGAGCGAGTACTCAAACTCACGAAGAAATGAGGCTGCTGAGAAAATGGCCAACAGTAGACCAGGGATTTGTGTGTTATTGTGTGTGGAATGAGCTGGTATCAGAGTGTGACTGAGCAAGCGTGCAATTGTGTCAGGGTGTGTGCATGTTTGGCAAGCTTGTTTGCGAGTCTGGGTGTGCATGGGTGTCTGGGCATGGGTGTCTGGGTGTGCCTGCGTGTGTGGGCATGTCTGTGTGTCTGGGCGTGTGTCTGTGCCTGGGCGTGTCTGTTTCTGGGCATGTGTGTGTCTGGGCTTATGTGCGTGTTTCTATGTCTGGCCGTGTGTGTGTCTGGCCGTGTCTGTGTGTCTGGCCGTGTGTGCATGTCTGTGTGTCGGGGTGTGTGTGCGTGTTGGTGTGTGTCTGGCTGTGTGTGTTTGTCTGGGTGCGTGTGTGTGACAGTATTGCCATTAAACCACAATGATTGGCCAGCTGGTAGGTCACTCAGATCCCTGTGTGATCTTCGCAGATTGCTTTGTGAATTATGCTGTGTTAATTATCCGAGATCAGGTTAAAACATTAATCTGTTGTTTGTAGAATTAAGTGAATGTTTGAATTCTTAGTTGTGATTTTGCAACGATTAAATGTTATGATCATGCTGCTTTGACTGGTACACACTTTTAACATTGGCCATATTGTCCTCAGAGCCCAGCGCCCCCCCCTCTGAAAATCTGTGAGGGCGAGGGAGGTGTGGGGTGTGAGGGAGATGTGGGGTGTGAGGGAGGTATGGCGTGTGAGGGAGGGGGATGTGAGGGTTGGGGCCATGACAATGCCAGGGGCCTGGGTTCGATTCCGACTTGGGTCACTGTCTGTGTGGAGTTTGCACGTTCTCCCCATGTCTGCATGGGTTTCCTTCGGGTGCTCCGGTTTCCTGCCATAGTCCAAAGATGTGCGGGTTAGGTGGATTAGAAACATAGAAACTAGAAGCAGGAGTAAGCCATCGGCCCTTTGAACCTGCTCCATTTTGATCATTGCTGATCATCAAATTCAATATCCTGATCCCCCCTTTTCCCCATATCCTTTGATCCTTTTAGCCCTCAAGAGCTATATCTAATTTCTTCTTGAAATCAAATGTTTTGACCACGATAATCCCCCCCGCACCCTCCATGGGTGAGGTGATTAATTGGGCGAGGGCCAATTACATCCAAATTAGACCGGAATGTGGATTGGGAGCAGCCATTCGAGGGCAAATCCATGTCTGGCATGTGGGAGGCTGTTAAAGGCCAATTGATTGAAGTGCAGGACAGGCATGTTCCCGCAAAAATGAAGGATAGAAACGGTAGGATTCGCGAACCATTACAACCAAGCCAGGATATTAACCCTGGTTCAATGGAGAGTGCAGGAGGGCATGCCAGGAGCAGCACCAGACACACCTAAAAATGAGGCGTCAACCTGGTGAAGCTACCAAACAGGACTACTTGCATGCCAAACATCAAAAACAGTAAGTGATAGACAGAGCTAAGCGATCCCACAACCAACGGATCAGATCTAAGCTCTGCAGTCCTTCCACATCCAGTCGTGAATGGTGGTGGACAATTAAACAACTCACTTGAGGAGACGGCTCCACAAATATCCCCATTCTCAATGATGGAGGAGCCCAGCACATCAGTGCAAAAGATAAGGCTGAAGTATTCACAGCAATCTTCAGCCAGAAGTGCCGACTGGATGATCCATCTCGGCCTCCTCCAGTGGTCCCCAGCATCTCAGAAGCCAGTCTCCAGCCAATTCAATTCACCCCACGTGATATCAAGAAACGGAGGCATTGGATACTGCAAAGGCAAAGGGCCCTGATAACATTCTGGCAATAGTACTGAAGACTTGTGCTCCTGAACTTGCCGCTCCCCTAGCCAAGCTCTTCCAGTACAGTTACAACACTGGCATCTACCCAACAATGTGGAAAATTGCCCAGGTATGTCCTGTACACAAAAAGCAGGACAAATCCAACTCAGCCAATTACCGCCCAGTCTACTCTCGAGCATCAGTAAAGTGATGGAAGAGGTCATTAACAGCACTATCAAGCAGCACCTGCTCAGCAATAACCTGCTCAGTGAGGCCCAGGTTGGATTTCGCCAGGGTCACTCAGCTCCTGACCTCATTACAGCCTTGGTTCAAACATGGACAAAAGAGCTGAATTCCAGAGGTGAGGTGAGAGTGACAGCCCTTGACATCAAGACTGCATTTGACCGAGTGTGGCATCGAGGAGCCCAAGTGAAACTGGAGTCAATAGGAATCGGGGGCATACACTCCGCTGTTTGGAGTCATACCTGGTACATAGGAAGATGGTTGTGGAGGGTCAGTCATCTCAGCTCCACGACATCTCTGCAGGAGTCCGTCAGGGTAGTGTTCTGGGACCAATAATCTTCAGCTGCTTCATCAATGACCTTCCCTCCATCAAGGTCAGAAGTGGGGATGTTCACCGATGATTGCACAATGTTCAGCACCATTCGCAACTTCTCAGATACTGAAGCAGTCCATGTCCAAATGCAGCAAGACCTGGACAATATCCAGGCTTGGACTGACAAGTGACAAGTAACATTCGCACCACGCAAATGCCAGGCAATGACCATCACCAATAAGAGACATTCTAACTACTGCCCCATGACATTCAATGGTGCAACTATCCCCTCCAAGCCACTCACCATCCTGACTTGGAAATATATCACCATTCCTTTGCTGCCGCTGGGTCAAAATCCTGGAATTCCCTCCCTAACAGCATTGTGGGTCAACTCACAGCACATGGACTGCAGCGATTCAAGAAGGTAGCTCACCACCACCTTCTCAAGGGGCAACTAGGGATGGGCAATAAATGCTGGCCAGCCAGTGACGCCCTTGTCCCACAAATGAATTAAAAAAACATCAGCGGTGGGCAAGATTCTAGACACAATTATTCAGGATAGAATTCATCATCACATTGAAAAATGTGGGTTGATTGGGAAGAGCCAGCATGGATTTCTAAAGGGGAAATCAGGTTTAACTAACTTGCTGGAACGTTTGGAGGAGGTAATAGAAAGGATCGATGAGGGTAATGCTGTTAATGTGGTGTACATGGACTTTCAGAAGGCATTTGATACAGTGCCACACAACAGACTTGTGAGAAAAGTTAAAGCTGATGGAATAAAGGGGGCAGCAGCAACATGGATACGAAATTGAATAATAGGAAACAGAGTAATGGTCAATGGAAATTTTTCCGTCTGGAGGAAGGTTTGTAGTGGAATTCCCCAGGAGTCGGTATTGGGACCCTTGCATTTCCTGATATTTATTAATGATCTAGATCTTGGTGTGCAGGGAACAATTTCAAAATTTGTGAATGATACAAAACTTGGAAGTATTGTAAACTGTGAAGCGGAGAGTGTAGAACTTCAAAAGGACAGAGACAAGTTGGTGGAGTGGGCGGATAGGTGGCAGATGAAGTTCAATGTGGAGAAGTGTGAGGTGATGCATTTTGTTAGGAAGAACACACAGAGCCAATAGAAAACAAGGGGTAAAATTTCACTGGAGGAGCAGGAGCAGAGGGACCGAGGTGTAAATGTGCACAGATCATTGAAGGTGGCAGCATAGGTAGGGGGAGCAGTTAATAAAGCATATAGTATTCTGGGTTTTGTTAATAGGGGCATAGAGTACAAGAGTAAGGAGATTATGCTGAACTTATACAAGACATTCGGCTGGAATATGGCGTACCGTTCTGGGTGCCATGCTAAAGGAAGGATGTGAACGCATTGGAAAGAGTGTGAAAAAGGTTTACAAGAATGTTCTCGGGATGAGAAATGTCAGTCTTGAGGATAGATTGGAGAGTCTGGGACTGTTCTCCTTGGAGCGGAGAAGGTTACGAGGAAATTTGATAGAGATGTTCAAAATCATGAGGGGACTGGACAGGGTAGATAGGGAGAAACTGTTCCCGTTTGTAAAAGGATGAAGAATGAGAGGCACAGGTTTAAAGTGATTTGCAAAAGCAAATGTGATGTGAGAAAGAACTTTTCCACAGTGAGTGGTTGGGGTCTGGATTACACAGTCTGGAAGTGTGGTGGAGGCAGGTTCCATTGAGGCATTCGAGAGGACAACAGATTGTGAACTGAAAAAGAAGAATGTGCAGGGTTACAGTATGGCAGGAAACTCTGCACTCTCATTTACACACAGCAAGATCCCACAAACAGCAACCTGATAGTGACCAGATAATTGTTTTTTGTGGTGATGATTGGGGGATCAATCTTGGCCCCGGGACACCAGGGAGAATCTCCCTATCTTTCCTCAAATATCTTTGGGTTCTTTGACATCAGCTGCCTGAATTTAACATCACATTCAGACACTGCAGCACTCCCTCAGTACCGCACTGAATAACAGCTTTGAGTTTAATGCTCAGGTCCAGAAAGACACTTGAACCTTTAACCTTTTCCCCCAGATTTCAGAGTTCTGAACAACAGCTGAGACTTTGTGAGTCACAGAGAGTGTGTGAAGTGATTAGTTTGGACAGAAAGATGAGAAGAAGCAATATAAACAAAATGGTTCAGTGTTAAAGGGAAACAGAGGGAACTGTGGGTATGTGTATACACATGGTTGAAGGTGTCAGGGCAAGCTGTTAGAAACAGCATCTGGAATCCTTGGCAAAAGAACCAGAAATGAGAGACGGAAAAAGAAATGTTTAATGCCGCGAGTGGTTGTGATCTGGGAGACGCTGCCTGAAAGGGCGATGGATGCAGATAGTGTTACCGTGGCCCCTTGCTCGGACCTATCAGGATGGAGCGCATGAACCTCAACCTATGGCATGGCAGAGCATGTGTCGGGGGGAGGGGAAACCCTCATCGTGAGCCAGAGAGTCAGAGGGACCAGCGTTGAGCTTGTGTCTGTTGCTTTGCTGTTGTTCAATAAATCACTGTTGTGATTTAAGGCTTCCTCGTCATGCTACTTCACGCTACAATATTGGCCGACGGCCGCAAAAAAGTCAACGACCGGAATTCTGCCCACGGGTTTCCCGCCGGCATGAGGTGACATCAACAGGAATTCCCATTGACAGCGGCGGGAGCAGAGAATCCCACTGCTAACAAACAAGGCACCACCTCCCACCAGCGGGAAATACCTAGCTGGGAGGCTGGAGAATCCCGCCCAATATTTGGGAAGGAAGAGTGAGCTCTCGGAAATCTGCGAGGAAGGAAAGAAGGTAAATGCTGGAATTTTGTCGCCCCGCTCGCCACGGGAATCGGAGCGGGCGAGGGCGGAACATGGGAATGTCTGTTGACCTTGGGCGGGATTTTACGGTTTCAGGACGAGCAAGGCTGTAAAATTCTGCCCTTGGAGTCATTCGTAACTACCATAGTCGAATAACTACGCCATTCCTCGGGAAATCGATCTGTTTGATCCAGAGTTTGAAAATCGGGGCCAGTGCATCAAAAAACTTCGATACCTTGTTGCTGCCAATGAAATCATTCCTGAAGAGAAGCAGAAAGTTATTTTACTCACAGTTTGCATCCCGCAGACAGATAACTTTGTAAGAAGCCTGACTTCTCCCGAGGCGCTGAAAACCAAACCCTTTGATCAACCAATGACCAGCCCAATCCCCAAACCCTCTGTTATTATGCAGCGTGCAAAGTTCCTTCTAGCCATCAGGGACCTAGGGAGACTGTCTCTACTTTTCTCCCCAACTTTCACCAAATAGCTGAGTGCTGATTCTGGCCCATCTCTGAATGATATGTTACGTGACCGCTTGGTCTGCGGTATCAGTAATTTGAGTATTCCGGAGAGGTTGCTGGCAGAAACTGAATTATCCCTGGTCAAGATGGTGAATTGGCTCAAGCAACTGAAAGGGTTGAACAGAGTGCTTTTGAACTGCAAGGCATTCAGGGCGAGAGGAATTAAATATGGCAGGACACAGCAGCTGCTCGGAGTGCCAGTAGTGAGGCCACAGTAGTGAGAAAAGGGAGAGAAGTTGTCAGCCACACTGGTTTGCCAAGTGTTATTGACGTGGGGGAGAGCATCCCCAAGACAGATGCAAGTGTAAAGAGTTCATTTGTTTCAGGTGCAATAGGAAGGGCCACGTACAAGCCAGAGGCAGAGCCAAACAGACTGTGCCTAGTTCCCAGAAAAACACAAGGACTCCAGTGAATAGGCTTGAGGAAGATTTGGAAGAAATGTCCAAAGTTAAGCTCGACATTGTAAAGTTAAATAAAACGACCCCCATCAAAATCGTCCTTTTGGTTAACGGGAGTCCATTAACTGTGAAGGTCAATATAAGTGCTTTGGCCCTGATAGTAGGAGAGCAGACACACAAGTATTTACAGATAGGTTTACAACCTTTGAGGCTTAGCAGTACAATGGCCAAGTTGGCAACCTGTACAAGGGAGCACTGAAGATAATGGGCATGGCGTCAACCCTGGTGTCTTATCAGCACCAGTCTGTCCGGCTACCCCTGATGGTAGTGAAAGGACAGAGGCCCTGTATTATGGGGCATGACTGGCTAAAGTCTTGGCTGTAAATTGGGAGAGGGCCCTGGGTGTCCTTGTGCACCAGTCACTGAAGGTAAGCATGCAGGTGCAGCAGGCGGTAAAGAAGACAAATGGTATGTTGGCCTTCATTGCGAGAGGTTTCGAGTACAGGAGCAGGGATGTGTTGTTGCAATTATACAGGGCCTTGGTGAGGCCACACCTAGAGTATTGTGTGCAGTTTTGGTCTCCTTTTCTGAGGAAGAATATTCTTGCTCTCGGGGGAGTGCAGCGAAGGTTTACCAGGCTGATTCCGGGGATGACAGGACTGATGTATGAGGAGAGATTGACTAGGTTAGGATTGTTTAGGTACTTTTGTGCAAGTGTCAAGGAGTCTTAGAGAGAGCTGAGGTGCATACGAGGAGTTAAGACCAAACTTTACATAAACATTGGGTCAACGGCAAAATCTTTTAGAGTTCAGCCTGTCCCTTACGTCCTCATCAAAAAGCTGAGGTAGAGTTGAAGCGATTCCAAGACTGAGGGATAGTTAAACGGTATGATTCTCTGAGTGGGCTGTGCCAATAGTCCTAGCTTTAAAACCAGACTGAACAGTGAGGATTTGTGGTGATTGCAAGTTGATCGTGAACAGAGCTGCCGAAATAGATAGATATCCTGTCCCTAAGATAGAAGAGCTTTACGCTAAACTGACAGGAGGCCTCAAATACACCAAATTGGACTTAAATCACGTGTACCAACAGCTTGAGCTGGAAGAAGACTTGAGGAAATTTGTCACCGTTAACAACACAAGAGCTGATTGCAACGTATGAGGTTACCTTTTGATATTTCATCTATCAGCGCACAATGGAAAGCCCCAGCAAACGATTCCCAGAATGGTCGTGCATCTGGACAATGCCTTAGTGTTGTGGCATTAGTGTTTGTAAAATTGTAAAAGAAACTTCAAAAATGCTGAGAGTTTAAATATTTCCTGGTTCTGTTAGAAAAGGTAGTTTGTTTTTGTACTGAAGAAAAACAGGCGGATGCTGTACACAGACTGAAACATTGTATGGTGAGCCGAGGCAGTGATGCTGCCATGACAACAGGCTGTTTTTGAATTTTAACCAATTAATTTGAACTAGGCATTTGAATAGCAGCAGCCTATCAGATTTGAATTTGATATTTAGATAGGTTGTAAACAATCCTCTTGTGGGGATTTTTGGCTAGGCATCAGGGTTATAAGAACAACTCCCAGCTCCAGAGAGCCAGACAGCAACTGCCTCTGCCCGAGTTCACAGCTTGAGAGAGAGACACAGACAGCAACTGTCTGCCAGTGTAACAGCCACATTTATGTCTTAAAAGAAAGCCTCGTCTCAATCGCAAAGGTCCCAACAGAAGATAATGAAGACAGAAGAAATCAACAAAGAAGGCAGAAGATTCCGGAAGACGATGGACCTAGTTGAAATTTGAGAGTGACGAAGAATTCTATTTTTTGTTAGTAAGTGGGAATTGGATTTATCGAAAAAGCATTCCATTAGAATCGTGTTTTATTCGGTTTGTGAATAGTTTAGAACCATAGAACATTACAGCACAGAAACAGGCCTTTTGGCCCTTCTTGCCTGTGCCGAACCATTTTTGTGCCTAGTCCCACTGACCTGCACCTGGACCATATCCCTCCACACCCCTCTCATCCATGTACCTGTCCAAGTTTTTCTTAAATGTTAAAAGTGAGCCCGCATTCACCACCTCATCTGACAGCTCATTCCACACTCCCACCACTCTCTGTGTGAAGAAGCCCCCCATTAAACCTTTCCCCCCTCACCCTTAACCCATGTCCTCTAGTTATTTTCTCCCCTTGCCTCGGTGGAAAAAGCCTGCTTGCATTCACTCTAACTATACCCATCATAATTTTATACACCTCTATCAAATCTCCCCTCATTCTTCTACGCTCCAGGGAATAAAGTCCTAACCTCTTCACCCTTTTGTTAACTTGTTTACTGTTTGACAGAATCTCAGGTAGTTATTTTGATTTAACCACTAAAGGTTGCAGAAGCGCCAATATTACACCTTCTCACACACTCTCTAACAGATTATGAAGGGAGGTTCTCCTCTTTGAGTGGTTGAGTGTTAGTTCTCAAAGAAGAGATCAACATCCCCCTTCATAACGTTAGTAACAGTGGTGTCACCTGAGGAGCATCGGGTCAATTTGGAGGAAGTCCTCAGGAGGTTCAAAGCAGCTGGTACCCATTTGAAAAGAGAAAAATATACTTTTCAGGCCGATGAGGTCACGTATTTGCGATTCAGAGTTGATCCAATGGGCTTGCTCCGACTGGAAGAAAAGGAAAAGGCAATAAAGGAGGTGCCGGCACCAAAGAACGGAACAATGTCGAAGGCCTCTCGGAATGGGAAACTATTACCGCAACTTTTTGCCAAACCTATCCACCATTTTGACACGCTTGCACAGACTTCTAAAAAAATAATGCTGGCAATGGGAAAATTCTGAGAGAAAAGTCTTGAACCAAGTGAAACAGGTTCTGCAATCACCTTCCTACTCGTCCATTTTGACCCAGGCAAGGATAATAGTGACGTGTGATGCATTGCTTTATGGCATAGGTGCCACGCTTTCAGATAAAATGGAAGATGGCATGGAGCGGGCGGTCGCTTTTGCTTCCAGGATCTTAGCAAATGACATAAGCAAATTTTCACCTTGATAAAGAGAGTCTAGCAGTCATACATACCATCAGGAAATACCACCAACATCTTTACGTTGGCCATTTCACCATCAATTCATACAACAGGCCGTTACTAGGGCTGTTCCACATAGATAAACCAGTTCCACCAATCACATTGGCCAGAATACAAAGATGGGCCTCACTGTTAGCTGCTTATTGTTACACTTTTTAACACAGCCCAGGGACACAGATCTCCAATGTCGATGCTCTGAGTCAGCCTCCACTTCCACAGACGGTATCTTCACCACCCGTTTCACGAGATAGAATTTTCTGGACACTGGGCGCACAGGGACCCAATTCTATCAATGTTAAAAGAATAGTTTTAACTGGCTGGCATCTTGACCATAAGACATAGGAGCAGAATTAGGCCACTCGGCCCATTGAGTCTGCTCCGCCATTCAATCATGACTGATACTTTTCTCATCCCCATTCTCCTGCCTTTTCCCCATAACCCCTGATCCCCTTATCAATCAAGAACTTATCTATCTCTGTTTTAAAGACACTCAATGACCCGGCCTCCACAGCCTTCTGCAGCAAAGAGTTCACAGATTCACCACTCTCTGGCTGAAGAAATTCCTCCTCATCTCTGTTTTAAAGGATCGTCCCTTTAGCCCTCTGGTTCTAGTTTTTCCTACTAGTGGAAACATTCTCTTCACGTCCACTCTATCCAGGCCTCGCAAGTATCCTGTAAGTTTCAATAAGATCCCCCCTCATCCTTCTAAACTCCAATGAGTACAGACCCAGAGACAAACCCAAACAAGTCTGGCCCGACCCACAGCGTAGGGTTGATATAAGCTGTGAAGACCAGGTGCTTTTGTGGGGGAACCGAGTGATAGTCTCACCCCCGGGGCAGCAACCACTCCCCCAAGAGCTGCACTGCACATCCCGGCCAGACCAAGGTGAAGATCATAGAATCATACAGTGCAGAAGAGGCCCTTCGGCCCATCGAGATTGCACCAATGTTGGCCAGGAGCTACATTTGGTGACCAGCGATGGACAAGGAGATAGAGGATGTTGTCAACTCTCGTCAACATTGCCCAAACACAGCAGACTGTTCCGCCCCGAGCAAACGTACACCCCTAGGAGTGACCCAGTGACTCTGAGAGTGACCGGTCACCCTGAGAGTGACCCGGTCACCCTGAGAGTGACCCGGTCACCCTGAGAGTGACCATGTGACTCTGGGAGTGACGCGGTTAAATTTTCGCAATACATGTCACACTGGAGGTGATCGTTTCTGGCAATGGAACTGCTTTTGCAGCCAAAGAGTTTCAACACTTTGTCAAGACTAATGGC
The DNA here is from genome assembly GCF_964213995.1 of Mustelus asterias. Taxonomy (NCBI): domain Eukaryota; kingdom Metazoa; phylum Chordata; class Chondrichthyes; order Carcharhiniformes; family Triakidae; genus Mustelus; species Mustelus asterias. The sequence goes on from NW_027592074.1 coordinate 19,132, forward strand.
ATTCAATACATATGCACAGCCCCATACCAGCCCGTTTCCAATGGGTCATAGAGGTTTACACCATGGAAACAGGCCCTTCGGCCCAACTTGTCCATGCCGCCCAGTTTTTACCACTAAGCTAGTCCCAATTGTCCACGTTTGGTCCATATCCCTCTATACCCATCTTACCCATGTAACTGCCTAAATGCTTTTTAAAAGACAAAATTACGCCTGCCTCTACTACTACCTCTGGCAGCTTATTCCAGGCAATCACCACCCTCTGTGTGAAAGAGTTGCCCCCCTCGACCCCTTTGTATCTTTCCCCTCTCGCCTTAAACCTATGCCCAGTTTTAGACTCCCCTACCTTTGGGAAAAGATGTTGACTATCTAGCTGATCTATGCCCCTCATTATTTTATAGACCTCTGTAAGATCACCCCTCAGCCTCCTACGCTCAAAAGAAAGAAGTCCCAGTCAATCCAGCCTCTCCTTATAACTCAAACCATCATGTCTGTCTCATATAATGCGACCCCTCAGGCTACTACAGGGGTAACACCGAGTGAATCATTGATGATCAACACCTTAGAACCTGCCTTGACCTCATTCTCCCAAATTTGATGGATTGCTGGAGGCTAAGTAAGCTCCACAGAAGGAGTACCACGACTCAGCTCAGGGTGACAGGTCATTGGAAGTGAGTGGCTTAGTTTTTGTCTGAAACTTTAACAGGGGCCTGTTTGGGTACCCAGGAAGATAATTGCAAGGACTGGCCCAGTACTTTATGTAATCAACCTGCAGAGCTATGAAGCACATCGATCACGTCAGAAGGCGGGAAGCTGCCTCCACCGCCAGTCGACAGGGCTCAGTGGTAGACACATGGGTGGCACAGTGGTTAGCACTGGGACTAGCACCAGGGACCTGGGTTCGATTCCTGGCTTGGGTTACTGTCTGTGTGGAGACTGCATGTTCCCCCCGTGTCTGCGTGGGTTTCCTCCCACAGTCCAAAGACGTGCTGGTTAGGTGCATTGGCCGTGCTAAATTCTCCCTCAGTGTACCCGAACAGGCACCGGAGTGTGGCCACTCGGGGGTTTTCACAGTAACTTCATTACAGTGTTAATGTAAGCCTGCTTGTGACTAATTAATACATTTTACTTTACTGGAGTCCAGATTACCAGCATCCGAGTTGGCATGGGCAGAAATGAGAGTTTCCCAGGGGGAATCTCCGGTGTCAGTGGAAGGAATGGTAGGGGCGTTGACTTTGACACATCTTCAGAATCTGACAATCTGCCAACCACCATCGCAGACACTGATATCTGACCCAGGGAGGAACCAATCAGCGAGTGGCAATGCTCCACAAAGTCCCGGATAGAACGACTGTCAACATTGCCAACTTGCCTCGTTTTCTGGTAACGCTGTCATGGCTGTCCGCAGATGCATATTAGAAATGTTTTATATATTCGTATGGAACTTAAAGGGGGAGAAATATGACAACGTGGCCCCTTTAAGGGGCGATCATTCACGGCTTACGTGACCCTCCCGGGACCTATCAGGGCGGAATGCGTGACCCTCGATTTCTGGAGTGGCAGAGTGTGGGTCTGCAAAGAGAACCCTCATTGTGAGGCGAGGGGTCAGAGGGACAAGAACTGGAGCAGTGTGGAGATAATCTTACTGAATTGCTGCTCTTGTTTAATAGATCACTATTGTGAGTTAAAATGTGCTCATTACCTCCCGCTACAATACAGATCCAATCGGAACTTTCAGGAATTGGGAGAAAGATTTTGAAGGGGGGAAGGAACGGGAGGGGTGAGGCAAATTGAATAATTCTTTCAAAGAGCCAGCCCTGAGACAATAGGCCGAATGGCCTGTGTGGAAGATTTGTTAAATCGCTGGGAGCCATTGATAGTGCTGCACCTGGGAGTGGGTTCAGCCCCGTGTTGAGGGGACAGAGGATTGAGGAATACCGATTGCCAGGATGTGAATGGGAACTGATCTATATCAATGTGTCACTAACTGGGGGAAGGAGTGAGGGGGTCACCGACCATGGCTGCTCAGTGGGGGGAGGGCTGACAGCCCCCTGTTTGGGTGATTGTTGCTATGAGTCAGTCTCTCAGCCTCTGCCTTGGCCTCAGGATGTGCTTTGTGGGGCTAGTCCTGTGAGCTGAATTGCAATGCTAGTTGAACAGAAATGTTCAGGCTCTGGCTAGTTTGGCGCAGTGTCCAGCCTGAGAGATCTCCACACAGAGGCCGGAGCAGCCCCACTCCCCCTGGGCTGCAGGGGGAGCTCTGAGCTAACAATTCAAAAGGCCAGAATCTTCAGCCTGAATTCCCGAACTCCAGCCTCAGTTACAGCCAGTGTCTGCGTCCAGTGTCCCAGTGTCCAGGCTGCTGGGGTTCAGACCCACCACTCACTATCCACCTCACAGCCCTGGTACAAACCGGTGCAGACACACCAATCCTGTTCACACTTCACACACACACACACTCACACACACAAACACCAACACACACACACATTCACACGCAAACACACACACACACTCACACACACAAACACACTCACATACACACACACACACATACTCACATACACACACTCACATACACACACACACACACTCACACAGACACACACTCATACAGACACACACACATACACACACACATACACACACACACAAACATACACACATTCACACTCACACACACTCATACACACACAGACACACACTCACGCTCACACTCACACACACATATTCACACACACATATATTCACACACACTCACACATTCACACTTACATTCACACACACACGCACACACACTCACTCGCACACACACACGCACTCACACACATTCACACACACATACTCAGTGACACACTCACACACACGTTCAGTCACACACACTCACATACACACACACACACACATTCACACTTACATACACACACACATTCACACTTACATACACACACACACAGTGACACACACACACACTTACACACACTCACATACACACACATTCACACTCAGTGTCTCACACTCACACACATACATTCACACACACACACTCACTCACTTTCACACACACACACACTGTCTCACACACATTCACACACACACTCACATTCATTCACACTTACACTCACAGTGTCACACACACTCACACACACTCAAATATACACACTCGCACACACACTCAGTTACACACACACTCGCTCACACTCACTCACACACACACTCACTCACACACACACTCACTCACACACACACTCACACAAACACACACACACACACATGCACACTCTCACACTCACTCACACACCCACTCATTCACACACACATTCGCACACTCACACTCAGTCACATACACTCACACACACACACACTCACACATACACTCTCACACACACACATTCACACTTACACTCACACACACTCAGTGAATCACACACACACACAAACACACACACATACTCACACGCACACACACTCACATACACACACGTGCACATACTGACACACACATACACACACATTCACACTTACACACACTCACATTCACTCACACGCACACACACACTCACTCTCACACACACACACACACACACACACACTCTCACACACACACACTCACTCACACACACACACTCACTCATACACACACACGCTGACATCAACAGGAACAGGACTGCAATTCACTAACTTTGCAGCCAGCTTCACGGACAATGCAATTTCTGTGTAGTCTTTGTGGTAAAGTAAGAAACAGAGCAGACTATTTGTACACAGCAAGATCCCAAAACCAGCACCCTGAGGATAACCAGATTTGTTTAAATGAATTTTATACAGGGAGAAATATTGACCAGCACACCAGAACTCTCCCATGACCCTCTGACTGCGCGGCACGCCCTCAATACTGACCCTCTGACTGCGCGGCACGCCCTCAATACTGACCCTCTGACAGTGCAGCATTCCCTCAGTACTGACCCTCTGACAGTGCAGCACGCCCTCAATACTGACCCTCTGACAGTGCGGCACTCCCTCAGTACTGGCCCTCTGACAGTGCGGCACTCCCACTGTACTGACCCCCTGACAGTGCAGCACTCCCTCAGCACTGACCGTCTGACAGTGCAGCACTCCCTCAGTCCTGACCCCCTGACAGTGCGGCACTCCCTCAGTACTGACCCTCTGACAGTGCGGCACTCACTCAGTCCTGACCCCCTGACAGTGCGGCACTCCCTCAGTACTGACCCCCTGACAATGCGGCACTCCCTCAGTACTGACCCTCTGACAGTGCGGCACTCCCTCTGTACTGACCCTCTGACAGTGCGGCACTCCCTCAGTACTGACCCTCTGACAGTGCGGCACTCCCTCAGTACCCGACCCCCTGATAGTGCAGACTCCCTCAGTACTGACCCTCTGACAGTGCGGCACTCACTCAGTCCTGACCCCCTGACAGTGCGGCACTCCCTCAGTACTGACCCCCTGACAGTGCGGCACTCCCTCAGTACTGACCCTCTGACAGTGCGGCACTCCCTCAGTACTGACCCTCTGACAGTGCGGCACTCCCTCAGTACTGACCCTCTGACAGTGCGGCACTCACTCAGTCCTGACCCCCTGACAGTGCGGCACTCCCTCAGTACTGACCCTCTGACAGTGCGGCATTCCCTCAGTACTGACCCTCTGACAGTGCGGCACTCCCTCAGTACTGACCCTCTGACAGTGCGGCACTCCCTCAGTACTGACCCTCTGACAGTGCAGCACTCCCTCAGTACTGACCCTCTGACAGTGCGGCACTCCCTCAGTACTGACCCTCTGACAGTGCGGCACTCCCTCAGTACTGACCCTCTGACAGTGCAGCACTCCCTCAGTACTGACCCTCTGACAGTGCGGCACTCCCTCAGTACTGACCCTCTGACAGTGCGGCATTCCCTCAGTACTGACCCTCTGACAGTGCGGCACTCCCTCAGTACTGACCCCCTGACAGTGCAGCACTCCCTCAGTACTGACCCTCTGACAGTGCGGCACTCCCTCAGTACTGACCCTCTGACAGCGCGGCACTCTCTCAGTACTGACCCTCTGACAGTGCAGCACTCCCTCAGTACTGACCCTCTGACAGTGCGGCACTCCCTCAGTACTGACCCTCTGACAGTGCGGCACTCCCTCAGTACTGACCCTCTGACAGCGCGGCACTCCCTCAGTACTGACCCTCTGACAGCGCGGCACTCCCTCAGTACTGCCCCTCTGACAGTGCGGCACTCCCTCAGTACTGACCCTCTGACAGTGCGGCACTCCCTCAGTACTGACCCTCTGACAGTGCGGCATTCCCTCAGTACTGACCCTCTGACAGTGCGGCACTCCCTCAGTACTGACCCTCTGACAGTGCACCACTCCCTCTGTATTTCACTCGAGTACCAGTTTACATTTCTGGACTCGCAGCTGTTGACTGGTTGGGAGTTCATTTTCAGTGGAGAATTTCATTAACTAGTGGTTGCTTCCACTCTGACTCAGTCTGATTGCTGTGTTCTTGTGCCTTTGCCAATTTCCCAGTTTCTTTAATAACAACATGTGTATGTGAGCACATGTGTGCATGAGTATGCATGAATGTTTATATGTGTAAACGTGAGTATATGGAGGGAATTTTACAGTAACTTCATTGCAGTGTTAATGTGAGCCTTACTTGTGACTAATAAATTAACTTTATAAATGAACTTTAACTTTATATGTGTGTGAGTGAGCATGAGTGTATGCGAGTGTGTGAGTGTGAGGATGAATGTTTCTGTGAACGAGTTCGTCACTACAGTAACTGACTTCATTAGTAAGTGTGTAGAAGACTGTTGCAAAGAAGCAAATCCACGTGTTTCCCCAATCAGAAACCATGGATGAACAGGGATGTCCACTGCTTGCTGATATCCAGGTCTCAGGCGACCCTGACCTATACAAAATACTGGGTGCAGTTCTGGTCACCTCACTATAGGAAGGATGTGATTGCACTGCAGAGGGTACAGAGGAGGTTCACCAGGATGCTGCCTGGGATGAAATCTGGAAAGGTCCGTGTGTGCAGCTAGTCTCCAATTTTGGACCTACAACCCCGGGTAAGGTTAAAACCCCTGCTGGCTGCTTCCCATTGGTCAAGCCTCCACTCACACTCCAAGCAGCCCACGTGGAGATCTACCAATGACTGCCCATGGCCTTTGGAATCGTCATAACAACACCTTTAACAAAAACATCCCAAAATGCTTCACAGGAATTTCATCAATCAAAACATGACAGAGTCACAACAAGAGAAACATAGAAACAGATGAGGCCATTCGGCCCATTGAGCCTATTCCACCATTCATCTTGATCATGGCTTTTTTATTATTTATTTGTGGGCCATGGGCGTCGCTGGCTGGTCAGCATTTATTGCCCATGCCTAGTTGCCCTTGGAGGGCAGTTGAGAGTCAACCACATTGCTGTGGCTCTGGAGTCACATGTTGGCCAGACTGAGTAAAGACGGCAGATTTCCTTCCCTAAAGGACATTAGTGAACCAGATGGGTTTTTCCAACAATCGACAAAGGGTTCATGGTGATCAGTAGATTCTTAATTCCAGATTTTTTTTATTGAATTCAAATTCCACCATCTGCTGGGGCAAGATTTGAACCCGGGTCCCCAGAACATTAGCTGAATTTCTGGATTAATAGTCTACCGACAATACCGCGAGGCCATCATCTCCCCATGATCATCGAATTTAATATCATGATCCCTCCTTCCCCCCATATCTCGCGATCCCTTTAGGCCTAAGAACTATATCTAATTTCTTCCTGAAATCAGACAATGTTTTGGCCTCAAATATCAGAGCTATTAGCACAGAGGAATAAAGCTTATTCACAGAGATGGGTTGAAGCAGTGTCTTAAAGACAGGACAGGAATAAAGAAATCTTGCTCCAATTGTTCCAGGGTTTTAGTGAGACCACGTGTGGTGCAGTTTTAGTCTCCATATTTAAGAAAGGATATACTGGCATTGGAGGCAGCACAGCGAAGGTTCACTGGATTGGCCCCTGGGATGTGAGGAGATGCAGAATAAATTGGATTAAAATTCTCTGGAGTTTAGAAGAATGAGAGGTGATCACATTGAAACCTATAAGACTCGGAGTGGGTTTGACAGGGTGCTCACAGAGAGATTGTTTCCGGGGGTCGGAGAATCTAAAACACGGGACCACAGTCTCAGGGTAAGGGGCTGATCATTTAGGACTGAGATAAGGAGAGATTTCTTCAAAGAACAAAGAAAATTACAGCACAGGAACAGGCCCTTCGGCCCTCCAAGCCTGCACTGACCATGCTGCCCGACTTAACTAAAACCCCTCACCCTTCCGGGGACCATATCCCTCTATTCCCATCCTATTCATGTATTTGTCAAGATGCCCCTTAAAAGTCATGACCGTATCCGCTTCCACTACCTCCCCCGGCAACGCGTTCCAGGCACCCACTACTCTCTGTGTAAAAAATCTGCCTTGTACATCTCCTTTAAACCTTGCCCCTCGCACCTTAAACCTGTGCCCCTTAGTAATTGACTCTTCCATCCTGGGAAAAAGCTTCTGACTATCCACTCTGTCCATGCCTCTCATAATCTTGTAGACTTCTATCAGGTCTCCCCTCAACCGCCGTCGTTCCAGTAAGAACAAACCAAGTTTCTCCAACCTCTCCTCATAGCTAATGCCCCTCCATACCAGGCAACATCCTGGTAAATCTTTTCTGTACCCTCTCCAAAGCCTCCACATCCTTCACTCAAAGGGTTGTGAATCTTTGGGATTCCCTGCCCCAGAGGGTTGTACTCCAATATTGAGTACATTTAAGGCTGGGATAGACAGATTTTTGGTCTCAGGGAATTATGGGATACTGGAAGTGGGCAGGAAAATGCAGTACAGAATCACAGAATCCGACAGTGTAGAAGAGACCCTTCGGCCCATCGAATCTGCATCGACGCATGAAATGCTCTGACCTGCCCACCTAATCCCACTTGCCAGCACTTGGCCCATAGATTTGAATGTTATGTCGTGCCAAGTACTCATCCAGGTACTTTTTAAAGGATGTGAGGCATCCCGCCTCCACCACCCTCCCAGGCAGTGCATTCCAGACCCTCACCACCCACTGAGTAAAAAGGCTTTTCCTCAATTCCCCCCAAAACCTCCCACTCCTCACTTTTAATTTGTGTACCCTCGCAACTGACCCTTCAACTAAGGGGAACAGCTGCTCCCTATCCACCCTGGTTCATGCTCCTCATAATCTGGAACACCTCAATCAGGTCACCCCTCAGTCTTCTCTGCTCCAGAGAAAACAACCCAAGCCTCTCCAACCTCTCTTCATTAAATTATTGAAGTCCAAGATCAGCCATGATTGTATTGAATGGTGTGCATTAGATACAAAGAAACAAAGAACAATACAGCACAGGAACAGGCCCTTCGGCCCTCCAAGCCTGCACCGATCATGTGTTCCTAACTAGACCATCCGTTTGTATCCTTCTATTCCCAGTCTGTTCATGTGGCTATCTGGATAAGTCTTAAATGATCCTAGCGTGTCTGCCTCAACCACCTTGCTTGGTAGCGCATTCCAGGCCCCACCACCCTCTGTGTAAAATACGTCCCCCGCATATCTGTATTGAACCTTGCTCTCCTTACCTTGAACTTCTTCACCACCTTTTCCACCTGTGCTGCCACCTTTAAGGATCTGTGTACTTGCACACCCAGATCCCTCTGTGTGTCTATACTCCTGATGGTTCTGCCATTTATTGTACAGCTCCCCCCTGCATTAGATCTACCAAAATTCATCACTTCACATTTATCTGGATTAAATTCCATCTGCCATTTCTCCGCCCAATTTTCCAGCCTATCTATATCCTGCTGTATTCTCTGACAATGTTCATCACTATCCGCAACTCCAGCAATCTTTGTGTCGTCCGCAAACTTATTAATCAGACCAGCGACATCTTCTTCCAAATCATTTATATATATCACAAACAGCAGAGGATCTCACCTACTTCCTTGGGTTCTAAGCATAATTCCCCTCCTTTGTTCTTGAGAGGTCTGACTCTTTCTCTGACAACCTTCTTGTTCCTAACGTATGTATAAAATGCCTTGGGATTTTCCTTAATCCTGTCTGCCAAGGACATTTTGTGACCCCTTTTTGCCCTTAACTCCCTGTTTGAGTTCTTTTCTACTTTCTCTGTATTTCTCCAGTGCCTCATCTGCTTTTAGCTGCCTGGACCTCATGTATGCCTCTTTTTTCTTTTTGATTAGACCCACAATTTCTCTGATTATCCTCGGCTCTCGAATCCTACCTTTCCTGTCCTTCCTTTTTACAGGCACATGCCTGTCCTGCACTCCTATCAACTGCTCCTTAAAAGACTCCCACATGCCAGATGTGGAATTATCCTTGAACAGCCTCTCCCAATCAACAGCCACCAAATCCTGCCTAGTCCGGCTGTAGTTAGCCTTCCCCCAATTCAGCACCTTAATGTGCCGAATGGTCCACTCTTGCTCCTATTTTTGTGTTGCTGTGAGAGTGAGGTAGAGATGGGAGTTGGTGTGGGAATGGCATTCCTCAACCTCGCACCCAGATCACCAATGATGAACCAGTTAACAATGAGCCAGAGTTGGAGCGGTGCAGATCTCTGAGAGGTCGTGGACCTGGAGGATATTCCAGAGTTCGGGAAGGATGAGGCATGGAGGAGTTTGAAAAGAAGGGTGAAAATTTCCACATGGAGATGCTGCTTGATCGGCAGCTAGTGTGGGGCGGAGGGCTTGGAGAACGGCACTGGCTGCAAGCTCAGACACGGGCAGCAGAGGAGAACTCATGTGAAGGAACAACCAAATCCAGGAGATCAGGGAGGGCTGGACTCGAGGAAATGGGTCGAGACGTCAGAAAGGATTTGAATGCTCACTTTATCGCTGGCAACCTGATTGAGTGAATGACAGATTGTATCTTCCAGATGCTCAACTCGATCTTAACAGGAATCCGAAGAATTACAGCAGAGACTGAGGCCATTCAGCCTGTTAAATATGTGCTACCTTTCACTAAGAGCAACACCTGCAAATATTTCATGTGTTTATCAAATTCCCTGTTACTGCCAGAGGGAGAATCGAAACAAAGGAGTGTTTGATGGGGACAGTGTAGAAGGAGCTTTTCTCTGTATCTAACCCCGTGCTGTAGCTGCCCTGGGAGTGCTTGATGGGCACAGTAAGAGTTTTAACAACACCAGGTTAAAGTCCAACAGGTTTATTTGGTAGCAAATACCATTAGCTTTCGGAGCGCTGCTCCTTCGTCAGATGGAGTGGACATTTCCACTCCATCTGATGAAGGAGCAGTGCTCCGAAAGCTAATGGTATTTGCTACCAAATAAACCTGTTGGACTTTAACCTGGTGTTGTTAAAACTCTTACTGTGTTCACCCCAGTCCAACGCCGGCATCTCCACATCGTGTTTGATGGGGACAGTGTAGAGGGAGCTTTACGCTGTATCTAACCCCGTGCTGTACCTGTCCTGGGAGTGTTTGATGGGGACAGTGTAGAGGGAGCTTTACTGTGTATCTAACCCCGAGCTGTACCTGTCCTGGGGGTGTTTGATGGGGACAGTGTTCTTTTAGACGTGTTGTTAGTTGTATTGCTGCCGTAAGGGCCTTGAGTAAATTGTGGTCTCTGAATTTGGTGGGAAATGGAAGGGAGAGATATTGGTGAAGAGTGCGGAAATTGCAGTCAGTAACCTGGTGTCTGGCGGGTTGTGTCAGTGGAAACATCTTTTGCTGAAACATGCCAGGACATGAATTACTGGAATGTGCCTTAATTGAAACAGATTTTGTATTCGTATCACACCCAGCACTGCAAATAGGGAGAGATTTACAGGACACAGCCCGACTTCCAGAACTATCCACCCGGGGTGGGGGGGGGGGGGGGGGGGGGGGGCGTGGGCGAGGTGGTGGCAGGGAGGGGGATGTCATCCCCCTGTCTGGGAGTGCTTGATGGGGACAGTTCCCTCCCCCCCTCCACCACCGTGCTCACTGACCCACACTGCCTCCTGGCATAGAGTCACAGAGGTTTACAGCATGGAAACAGGCCCTTCGGCTCAACTTGTCCATGCCGTCCCTTTTTCTAACCCCGAAGCTAGTCCCAATTGCCCGCATTTGGCCCATGTCTCTCTATACCCATCTTACCCATGTAACCTGTCTAAATGCTTTTTAAAAAAGACAAAATTGTACCCGCCTCTACAATTACCTCTGGCAGCTTGTTCCAGACACTCACCACCCTCTGTATGAAAAAATTGCCCCTCTGGGCCCTTTTGTATCTCTCCCCTCTCACCTTAAACCTATGCCCACTAGCTTTAGACTCCCCTACCTTTGGGAAAAGATATTGACTATCTAGCTAATCTATGCCCCTCATTATTTTATAGACCTCTATAAGATCACACCTCAGCCTCCTACGCTCCAGAGAAAAAGGTCCAAGTCTATCCAGCCTCTCCTTATAACTCAAACCATCAAGTCCCGGTAGTATCCTAGTAAATCTTTTCTGCACTCTTTCTAGTTTAATAATATCCTTTCTATAATAGGGTGACCAGAACTGTACACAGTATTCCAAGTGTGACCTTACCAATGTCTTGTACAACTTCAACAAGACATCTCAACTCTTATATTCAATGTTCTGACCAATGAAACCATTGTGACCACCTGTGACTCCACTTTCAAGGAGCTATGAACATGTACCCCTCGATCTCTTTGTTCCATAACTCTCGCCAACACTCTACAAGTTCGATTGACCAAAATGCATCACCTCGCATTTATCTAATTTACCTAAATTAAAGTCCATCTGCCATTCGTCAAACATACCTCACACCCTGACCCTGTTTCGAATCGCTCCCTATTGCTGGATTGGGGGATATTGTTCGTGGTTCTGGGTCTGTTGTGTTATTGCAAGTTTATTAATGAGATTTTTATCTCCATAAATCTGGAATAATTAACCAGAGGGAATTAAACCTGATTATCACTCTGTATTAAATCAGACACTGTTTCTAACGTGCTTCTCCCGCTCCCTCTGGGCTGGGCCCCTGATGGGACTGTGCTGGGAATGTGATTTCTAAAGGGACATTCTACAAAACAGGCACCTCATTCAGCTGTACACTCCTGAGAGTCTCACGCTGTTCCAGTTTCACCAGTGCAGTGCTCCAGCTCTCTGCCGTATCTCCACAGAAACATCTTCAACACTCATTATCTGTCACAGCCTCAGAGAGAGCATGAAGAACATGGAGAACGCATCAACCAGGGCCAACTCATTCAACTGCTCCTTTTAATCAGGCCAATGAGTGCAAAGTGTTATCTGCTCATGATCACATTGCTCTCCTTTGGATCTTGCTGTGCGCAATGGGAGGATCAGTCACTGGTGCTGGACTGGGAAGCCCCACTCAGTACACGGCTAGGGGTGGGTGTCGGAGTGGGGGTGGGAGAGTGGGCTCTGGCTGGGGGTGTGGACTCTGGCTGGAATTGTGGGCTCTGGCTGGGGTTGGGGGTGTGGGCTCTGGCTGGGGTGGGGCTGTGGAGCCTGGTTGGGATGGGGGTGTGGGCTCTGGATGGAGTGGGGGGTGTGGGCTCTGGTTGGGATGGGGGTGTGGGCTCTGGCTGGGTGTGGGGGTGTGATGGGGGGAAGGGGGAGGAGGCAGGGATCATAGAAATGTTGCAAGCAAGCAGTAATGGTAGTTTTGGATTAAAATTAACCAATACTTCAGATTTCTGCAAAGTATCTTTGACATCCTTGTGTGCTTTCTTACATTCTGTTGTCCCGTCCCATGACTGTGAAAATTACAGTAAATTCTGTAATAACTTCACTAATGTAGCTGAGTTAGGAACAAATTTGCCAGAATAGAAACTAGAAGTCATTCGGCCCTTCAAGCCTGCTCCGCCATCCATTTGGTTCATGGCTGATCATGAAATTCAATTTCCTGATTCCCCCTTCTCCCCATATCCCTTGATCCCTTTAGCCCCAAGAGCTATATCTAATTTCTTCTTGAAATCAGACAGTATTTTGACCTCAACTACTTTCTGTGGGAGTGAATTCCACACATTCACCACCCTCTGGGTGAAGAAATTTCTCCTCACCTCAGTTCTAAAAGGTTCACCCCTTATCCTCAAACTATGACCCCTAGTTCTGGACTCCCCCACCATTGGGAACATTCTTTCTGAATCTACCCTGTCTAATCCTGTTAGAATTTTATAAGTTTCTATGAGATCCCCTCTCACTCTTCTAAACTCCAATGAATATAATCCTAACTGACTTAGTCTCTCCTCATATGACAGACCTGCCATCCCAGGAATCAGCCTGGTAAACCTTCGCTGTACTCCCTCTATAGCAAGGACATCCTTCCTCAGATAAAGGCACCAAAACTGCACACAATACTCCAGGTGTGGCCTCACCAATGCCCTATACAATTGCAGCAAAACATCCCTATCCCTATACTCAAATCCTCTCGCTAAGAAGGTCAACATTCCATTTGCCTTCTTTACTGCCTGCTGTACCTGCGCGCTTACTTTCAGCGACTGATGCACGAGGACTCCAAAGTCTCGTTAAATATCCACCTCTCTCAATTTACACCCATTCAAGTAATAATCTGTCTTCCTATAATTGCTACCAAAGTGGATAACCTCACATTTATCCACATTATACTGCATCTGCCATGTAGATACCCACACACTCAGCCTGTCCAAATCACACTGAAGCATCTCTGCATGCTCCTCACAGCTCACCCTCCCACCCAACTTTGTGTCACCTGCAAATATGGAGATAATACATTCAGTTCTCTCTTCCAAATCATTAATAAATAATATGAACAGTTGGGGTCCCAGCACAGATCCCTGCGGAACCCCACTAGTCACTGCCAATCAGAAAAATACCCATTTATGCCAACTCTTTGCTTCCTATCTGCTAATCTTCTATCCATCTCAAGACATTACCTGCAATCCGATGTGCTTTAACTTCACACAGTAGTCTCATATGTGAGACCTTGTTGAAAGCCTTCTGAAAGTCTAAATAAACTACATCCACTGGTTCTCCTCGGTCAACTCTACTAGTTACATCCTCAAAGAATTCCAATAGGTTCGTCAAGCATGATTACCCTTTTGTAAATCCATGCTGACTTTGTCTGATTATACCACTGCCTTCCAGATGCTGAGTTATGAAATCTTTGATAATGGACTCTAACAACTTCATCAGTACTGACGTTGGGTTCACTGGTCTATAGTTCCCTGTTTTCTCTCTACCTCCCTTTTTGAATAGCGGGCTTACATCAGCCACCCTCCAATCTGTAGGAACTATTCCAGAGTCTAAAGAATTTTGGATCTACTATTTCCAGGGCCACTTCCTTAAGTACTCTGGGATGAAGATTATCAGGACCTGGAGATTTATCCACCTTCAATCCCATCAATTTCCCCAAAACCACTTCTCGACAATGCTGATTTCCTTCAGCTTCTCACTATAACATGTTTCCACCAGAACGTCTGGTCCATTATTCATGTCTTCCTTTGTGAAGACTGAAGCAAAGTACAAATTTCATTCCTCAGCTATTTCTTTACTCCCCGTTAAGAATTCTACTGTTTCTGACTGTAAGGGACCTACATTCGTTTTTGTCAATCTTTTTCTCTTTACATACCGATAGAAACTTACACAGTCAGTTTTTATGTTCCCTTCCAGCTTACTATTATACTCTATTTTCCCTTCTTAACCAATCCTTTGGTCCTCCATTGCGGAATTTTAAACTGCTCCCAATCCCCAGGCCTATTGCTTTTTCTTGCCAATTTGAATGCTTCTTCCTTGAATCTGATATTATCTCTAATTTCCCTTGTAAACCATGGTTTGGCCACAATTCCCTTACTTCTCTTGCATCAAGCAGGAATTAACAACTTCTGGAGTTCGCTGATTCATTCTTTAAATGCCTGCCATTGCCTGTCCACTGTCTTTCCTTTCAGTAATGTTTCCCAGTCCGTTATGGCCAATTCATTCCTCATACTTTTCTTCAGTGTTCACCAAGGAGAGGGGCCATGTTTTTGAGGAAGAGAAGGTGTTACAGGCTAATAGGCTGGAGGAAATAGATGTTCGGAGGGAGGATGTCTTGGCAGTTTTGAATAAACTGAAGGTCGATAAGTCCCCTGGGCCTGATGAAATGTATCCTAGGATTCTGTGGGAGGCAAGGGATGAGATTGTAGAGCCTTTGGCGTTGATCTTTGGGTCCTCGCTGTCCACGGGGATGGTGCCAGAGGACTGGAGAATGGCGAATGTTGTTCCTCTGTTTAAGAAAGGGAATAGAAATGACCCTGGTAATTATAGACCGGTTAGTCTTACTTCGGTGGTTGGTAAATTGATGGAAAGGGTACTTAGGGATGGGATTTACGACCATTTAGAAAGATGCGGATTAATCCGGGATAGTCAGCACGGATTCGTGAAGGGCAAGTCGTGCCTCACAAATTTGATAGAATTTTTTGAGGAGGTAACTAAGTGTGTTGATGAAGGTAGGGCAGTTGATGTCATATACATGGATTTTAGTAAGGCGTTTGATAAGGTCCCCCATGGTCGGCTTATGATGAAAGTGAGGAGGTGTGGGATAGAGGGAAAGTTGGCCGATTGGATAGGTAACTGGCTGTCTGACCGAAGACAGAGGGTGGTGGTCGATGGAAAATTTTCGGATTGGAGGCAGGTTGCTAGCGGTGTGCCGCAGGGATCAGTGCTTGGTCCTCTGCTCTTTGTGATTTTTATAAATGACTTAGAGGAGGGGGCTGAAGGGTGGATCAGTAAATTTGCTGATGACACCAAGATTGGTGGAGTAGTGGATGAGGTGGAGGGCTGTTGTAGGCTGCAAAGAGACATAGATAGGATGCAAAGCTGGGCTGAAAAATGGCAAATGGAGTTTAACCCTGATAAATGTGAGGTGATTCATTTTGGTAGGACTAATTTAAATGTGGATTACAGGGTCAACGGCAGGGTTCTGAGGAATGTGGAGGAACAGAGAGATCTTGGGGTCCATATCCACAGATCTCTAAAGGTTGCCAGTCAAGTGGATAGAGCTGTGAAGAAGGCCTATAGTGTGTTAGCTTTTATTAACAGGGGGTTGGAGTTTAAGAGCCGTGGGGTTATGCTGCAACTGTACAGGACCTTGGTGAGACCACATTTGGAATATTGTGTGCAGTTCTGGTCACCTCACTATAAGAAGGATGTGGAAGCGCTGGAAAGAGTGCAGAGGAGATTTACCAGGATGCTGCCTGGTTTGGAGGGTAGGTCATATGAGGAAAGGTTGAGGGAGCTAGGGCTGTTCTCTCTGGAGCGGAGGAGTCTGAGGGGAGACTTAATAGAGGTGTATAAAATGATGAAGGGGATAGATAGAGTGAACGTTCAAAGACTATTTCCTCGGGTGGATGGAGCTATTACAAGGGGGCATAACTATAGGTTCGTGGTGGGAGATACAGGACGGATATCAGAGGTAGGTTCTTTACGCAGAGAGTGGTTGGGGTGTGGAATGGACTGCCTGCAGTGATAGTGGAGTCAGACACTTTAGAAACATTTAAGCGGTTATTGGATAGGCACATGGAGCACACCAGGATGATAGGGAGTGGGATAGCTTGATCTTGGTTTCAGATAAAGCTCGGCACAACATCGTGGGCCGAAGGGTCTGTTCTGTGCTGTACTGTTCTATGTTCTATGTTCTATACCATCACAGTTACCATTATTGAGATTCAGGATCCTGGTCTCAGAATCAACTACATCACTATCCAACTTGACAAAGAATTCTACCATATTATGTGTGTTGTACAGTCACTGCTGTGTGTAGTAGTCACTGCTGTGTGTTGTACAGTCACTGTTGTGTGCAGTACAGTTACTGCTGTGTGTTGTACAGTCACTGCTGTGTGTAGTACAGTCACTGCTGTGTGTTGGACAGTCACTGCTGTGTGTTGTACAGTTACTGCTGTGTGTAATACAGTCACTGCTGTGTGTAGTACAGTCACTGCTGTGTGTAGTACAGTCACTGCTGTGTGTAATACAGTCACTGCTGTGTGTTGTACAGTCACTGCTGTGTGTAATACAGTCACTGCTGTGTGTTGTACAGTCACTGCTGTGTGTAGTACAGTCACTGCTGTGTGTAATACAGTCACTGCTGTGTGTTGTACAGTCACTGCTGTGTGTAGTACAGTCACTGCTGTGTGTAATACAGTCACTGCTGTGTGTTGTACAGTCACTGCTGTGTGTAGTACAGTCACTGCTGTGTGTTGTACAGTCACTGCTGTGTGTTGTACAGTCACTGCTGTGTGTAGTACAGACACTGCTGTGTGTAGTACAGTCACTGCTGTGTGTTGTACAGTCACTGCTGTGTGTAGTACAGACACTGCTGTGTGTTGTACAGTCACTGCTGTGTGTAGTACAGTCACTGCTGTGTGTTGTACAGTCACTGCTGTGTGTTGTACAGTCACTGCTGTGTGTTGTACAGTCACTGCTGTGTGTTGTACAGTCACTGCTGTGTGTTGTACAGTCACTGCTGTGTGTAGTACAGTCACTGCTGTGTGTATACAGTCACTGCTGTGTGTTGTACAGTCACTGCTGTGTGTTGTACAGTCACTGCTGTGTGTATACAGTCACTGCTGTGTGTTGTACAGTCACTGCTGTGTGTAGTACAGTCACTGCTGTGTGTTGTACAGTCACTGCTGTGTGTTGTACAGTCACTGCTGTGTGTTGTACAGTCACTGCTGTGTGTAGTACAGTCACTGCTGTGTGTTGTACAGTCACTGCTGTGTGTAGTACAGTCACTGCTGTGTGTTGTACAGTCACTGCTGTGTGTAGTACAGTCACTGCTGTGTGTAGTACAGTCACTGCTGTGTGTTGTACAGTCACTGCTGTGTGTTGTACAGTCACTGCTGTGTGTAGTACAGTCACTGCTGTGTGTTGTACAGTCACTGCTGTGTGTAGTACAGTCACTGCTATGTGTTGGACAGTCACTGGTTTGTTCTTTTCAGTCACTTGTGTCTCCTATTACAATTCTCCAGGATGTTATAGATTTAAATTCATATGACACCCAGCCGCGTTCGATTAATGAAACTCATTATCTTACATTAATTTGTTCTATAAAGGGGAGATTTATTAGATTTCACTCTGGAAGTAACTGTGCCTACAATTCTGCGCAGAACCTCATTAAAGTGAGATTTAGCGATCCTGCTGAATCTTTATGGACAAAGACACACCAGTCGCTGACAGCACTTTCCAAATCTGGGCGTGATCTTACAGACCCGGCCCACCGTGCGATCTGCGCGGTGAGCCAGAACGATAGCTCAAGGCCAAAAGTCCGATTCGGGCTGGATTGCTATCCACGCGGTCCTGTTTGGCAGCAAGAATGGCTTTGCGCCCAGAACAGAATTGACCACGTTCCAATGTAGTTACCAGGTTCAGCATGACTGTTTCCGCTTCCCAGACACCTCCCTGCTCACCGGAGAGATGTCACACCACCGAGAATCACTTCTCTGCACCGGGGGATAGGAAGCTCCCGGGTGATCAGGGGCGTGGCTGGGCAGTGGCACCATAACTGTGCCAGCGTCGGGGGGGGGGGGAGGTGCAGGGGGGGTGGGGGGGGAGCGCAGTGCAAAGGGGGTGTAGGGGCTATGACGGGGGTATGAATGAAGCTGGGGAGCTTATGCAGTGGGGGACGTGGGGTAGGCATGGGGGGAGGGTCCTGAGGTGGGGAGGAGCTTGCCCGAGGAGGAGGGGAACATAGAACAGTACAGCACAGAACAGGCCCTTTGGCCCACCATGTTGTGCCGAGCTTTGTCTGAAACCCAGATCAAGCTATTTCCTCCCTATCATCCCGAAGTGCTCCATGTGCCTATCCAATAGCTTCTTAAATGTTCCTAAAGTTTCTGACTCCACTATCCCTGCAGGCAGTCCATTCCACACCCCAACCACTTGAGGTGGGCTACTGAGAGTGGGGGGGGGGGGGGGGGGGGGGCATGGTTGGGGGCCAGCCAAGGCACTCAACAGGTGGTCCCGATGCCCTGCTGCTGGTGTGGGGGGTAGCAATGCTGTAGAGTATTGGGGCAGGGGTCTGATGTCTGTGGGGGAGGAGGCCTCGCAGTGCACTAAACTGGCTTCCCCGGAGAGCTTACTCCCCCCCCCACACTGCCCCCTCACCAGCACAGAGCACCCAGCTGGCAGAAACACTGACACAGCGCTGGAAGATTGCAATGCCACACTCTCCCAGCAGACCCGTGTGGAACTTTTGGGAAGGTTCCAGTTGTTGGTGAGGCTGGAATCTCAGAGCCGTTCCAATGATTCAGGAGACGGGAGGACAGACTCTGTGACACTGACCAGTAGCTGTGACCCCCAGGCTGGATGTGTTGCCGAGGTGACGAGATTCCCTGTCCATGGGCTGTCCAATTTAACAACAACAACATTCTCTCTCCTGCTCCCTCCCCTTCAATCATTCTGCCATCCCCAACGTGATGGAGAATTTCCGAGTCCTCCCACACTCCCTCCCATGGATCATCAGCCATTCCCAATCCCCGGACTCACTCACCCTGTCTAAATTCACCAATAAACACAGGACCAGATCTACACCTTGCAGAGAATGGGGTGGACAAATTCCCAGTCACAAACACACCCCCCCCCCCCCCCCACGGACCACCACCCCCCCCCAACCCCACCTGACACTCAACCAGGTGGGACAGTAGCACAGCGGTTAGCACCGTTGCCTCACAGCACGAGTTCAATTCCAGCCTCGGGTCGCTGTCAGCGTGCAGTCTGCACATTCTCCCCGTGTCTGCGTGGGTTTCCTCTGGGTGCTCCGGTTTCCTCCCACAGTCCAAAACATGTGCTGGTTAGGTGCATTGGTCGTGCTAAATTCTCCCTCAGTGTACCCGAACAGGCGCCGGAGTGTGGCGACTTGGGGATTTTCACAGTAACTTTGTTGCAGTGTTAATGTCAGCCTACTTGTGACTAACAGTAAACTTTAAAGCTTTAACCATCACAACAACTCACTGACAACCCAAACATTCAGCAATTCTGCAACACACACATCCCCCGGCAATGCAAACACCCCTCCTGCTATATCTCAGCTAAAGGACAGCACCTCTGACAGTGCAGCACTCCCTCAGTACTGACCCTCTGACAGTGCGGCACTCCCTCAGTACTGACCCGCTGACAGTGCAGCACTCCCTCAGTACTGACCCTCTGACAGTACAGCACTCCCTCAGTACTGACCCTCTGACAGTACAGCACTCCCTCAGTACTGACCCTCTGACAGTACAGCACTCCCTCAGTACTGACCCTCTGACAGTGCGGCACTCCCTCAGTACTGACCCGCTGACAGTGCGTCACTCCCTCAGTACTGACCCTCTGACAGTGCATCACTCCCTCAGCACTGATCCTCTGACAGTGCGTCACTCCCTCAGCACTGTCCCTCTGTCAGTGCAGTATTCCCACAGTACTGACCCTCTGACAGTGCGGCACTCCCTCAGTACTGACCCTCTGACAGTGCGGCACTCCCTCAGCACTGACCCTCTGACAGTGCGGCACTCCCTCAGCACTGACCCTCTGACAGTGCGGCACTCCCTCAGTACTGACCCTCTGACAGTGCGGCACTCCCTCAGTACTGACCCTCTGACAGTGCGGCACTCCCTCAGCACTGACCCTCTGACAGTGCGGCACTCCCTCAGTACTGACCCTCTGACAGTGTGGCACTCCCTCAGTACTGACCCTCTGACAGTGCGGCACTCCCTCAGTACTGACCCTCTGACAGTGTGGCACTCCCTCAGCACTGACCCTCTGACAGTGCGTCACTCCCTCAGCACTGACCCTCTGACAGTGCGTCACTCCCTCAGCACTGATCCTCTGACAGTGCGTCACTCCCTCAGTACTGACCCTCTGACAGTGCATCACTCCCTCAGCACTGATCCTCTGACAGTGCGTCACTCCCTCAGCACTGACCCTCTGACAGTGCGGCACTCCCTCAGCACTGACCCTCTGACAGTGCACCACTCCCTCAGCACTGACCCTCTGACAGTGCACCACTCCCTCAGCACTGATTCTCTGACAGTGCGGCACTCCCTCAGCACTGACCCTCTGACAGTGCGGCACTCCCTCAGCACTGACCCTCTGACAGTGCGGCACTCCTTCAGCACTGACCCTCTGACAGTGCGGCACTCCCTCAGTACTGACCCTCTGACAGTGCGGCACTCCCTCAGTACTGACCCTCTGACAGTGCGGCACTCCCTCAGCACTGACCCTCTGACAGTGCGGCACTCCCTCAGTACTGACCCTCTGACAGTGTGGCACTCCCTCAGTACTGACCCTCTGACAGTGCGGCACTCCCTCAGTACTGACCCTCTGACAGTGTGGCACTCCCTCAGTACTGACCCTCTGACAGTGCAGCACTCCCTCAGCACTGACCCTCTGACAGTGCGGCACTCCCTCAGCACTGACCCTCTGACAGTGCAGCACTCCCTCAGTACTGACCCTCTGACAGTGCGGCACTCCCTCAGTACTGACCCTCTGACAGTGCGGCACTCCCTCAGTACTGACCCTCTGACAGTGCAGCACTCCCTCAGCACTGACCCTCTGACAGTGCGGCACTCCCTCAGTACTGACCCTCTGACAGTGCGGCACTCCCTCAGTACTGACCCTCTGACAGTGCGGCACTCCCTCAGTACTGACCCTCTGACAGTGCGGCACTCCCTCAGTAATATCCGGGTGGGTTTTATGGTGAAATCACTGCAAGGGATTTGGGATTTGAGCATTCCCTTATTGTGAGTTTGAGATGAGCCAACAGCAGCTTGCGGATAATTTAATTCTTTTCAGATTATGTCGACATATCTTGGTGAGGGTGAAAGGTCGATAATGTTTGCAATGTGTGATTGTTTGGTATCAGGATTATTTTGCGTGCTTGGTGTTTCTGTTCCGCCGCCACTGGGAGATCCATCCTGGGATTGTGCTGTTTGTGGGACCGTTTCCCCAATGCTGCTCTCTGCCTTTTCACAATTTCCACACAGTCACTCAGGTGCTGTCTTGAATTCCTGTACGTTGTCATATGCTAATTTAATTGTGATGCAAAAATGTTCCAAATGTTAATGATCTTGAAGAACATGGAAAATATCCACAGAGAACATTGAGAAAATGGAACATTATTCAAATCGCTTCATTAGACACGTCACAGCGAGCTGGAGGGTGAGGAGGTGGAAACATTCACTCAGTGTCGATTGAAACCACATGAACATTGCCACTAGCAACAAGGACAGCGGGTAGTACCTGGCCTGAGATCCTGAGAATCTCCCATACAGTATTGTGATCCAATCTGGGGAACCTGGGTTTAATTCCTGGCTTGGATCACTGTCTGTCTTTGCACATTCTCCCCATGTCTGCGTGGGTTTCCTCCGGGTACTCTGGTTTCCTCCCACAGTCCAAACGTCGTGCTGGTTAGATGCATTAGCCATGCTAAATTCTCCCTCAGTGTACCCAAACAGGCGCCGGAGTGTGGTGACTGGGGGATTTTCACAATAACTTAATTGCAGTGTTAATGTAAGCCTACTTGTGACACTAATAAATAAACTTTAACTAAACTGTACAATCAGTGAGCTTTGCACAGAAGCAGTGGGAGAGAGAACACCCTGAGTGCGACACAGCCAGAGTGAGTGTGTGTTTGTGAATTTGGGGTAAAGTTTGAATTGGGTGCTGCATTATTTTTGTCTTTCTAACTTTTTAAACCTTCAGAGAGTAATCTTGCCCTGCTGCAGCAGTAGAGGCTACAAGGGAGAGAGTGGGCTGGTAAGTAGTGGGTAAGGTTGGGTAAGTATTTACTATTATTGCTTGTAGTTTGTAAGATCTTTTTGTGGTTTGTAGTTTGTAATAGCTACATTCTATAGTAATGAGGACCAAGGTGGAAGGGAGTGGAAGTGGAATTGATATTATTTGATATTCAGCATCTTCCAAAGGTTTAATTTAAAGGGATAAGTCATGGCAGGACAGCTCAAAGCTGTGGTGTGCTCCTCCTGCTCCATGTGGGAAACCAGGAACATTTCCAGTGCCCGGGGCCAGCATGTTTGCAGACAGTGTCTCCAGCTGTAGCTCCTAGAAGCCTAGAAGCCCATGGATTTATGAAAGGGAAATCATGCTTGACAAATCTGCTAGAATTCTTTGAAGATGTAACTAGTTGAGTTGATGAGGGGGAGCCAGTGGATGTTATTTATTTGGACTTTCAGAAGGTTGTCAACAAAGTCCCACATAAGAGACTAGTGTGTAAAATTAAAGCGCATGGGATTGGGGTTTGTGTATTGAGATGGATAAAAACTGGTTGGAAGAAAGGATTCAAGAGTCCCATCAGAGCTGGAAACTCATCGGCACAGTCACAGTGGAGAGAGGCCATTCACCTACTCTGTGTGTGGGAAGGGATTCAGTCGGTTATCCAACCTGAGGGACACCAGTGTGTTCACACAGGGGAGAGGCCGTTCACCTGCTCTCAGTATGGGAAGGGATTCAGGATTTCATCTGCCTTGCGGAGACACCAACAAGTTCACGGGTGATTCCAGGGTTTGTGTTCTGCTGTTATTGTTTCTGCTCTCAATTACACCCAGGACTGCATTTTGTTAATTCTCACAGTTGGTCAATGGGGAGGGTTGGAGGGTTACTTTCTGCTGGGCTGGCTAGTCTCACGACTTTGCCTCCAGTGGGCTGATGCTCCTTGAGTCGTGTTGTGAATACCTGGTTTTAAATTTCACAAGGATCACAGAGTGACAGGGTGTTAGGAAGTTCAGAGATATGTAGTCAGCATTTCTGTTTGGAAATGCCCCAAATGCCCATCCAATTTCCTTTATAATTGTTTAGTGTCTCCACTTCCTCCACCCTCGTAGGCAGCGAGTTCCAGGTCATTACCGTTCGCTGCATCAAAATGTTCTTCCTCACATGCCCCCCTGCATCTCTGACCCAAAACCTTAAATCTGTGTCCCCCTCGTTCTTAGAACATAGAAAAAATACAGCACAAACAGGCCCTTCGGCCCACAAGTTGCGCCGGTCATGTCCCTATCTACCTAGGCTTAAATATAGGCTTACCTATAACCCTCAATCCTATTAAGTCCCATGTACTCATCCAGAAGTCTCTTAAAAGACCCGATCGAGTTTGCCTCCACCACCACTGACGGCAGCCGATTCCACTCACCCAGTTCTTGTCCCAAGAGCTAATGGGAACAGCATGGATTGGTACTTGGGACTACGATGTTGTGGCCATTACAGAGGCATGGTTAGAACAGGGACAGGAATGGTTGTTGGAACTTCCGGGGTATAAATGTTTCAGTAAGAGTAGGGAAGGTGGTAAAAGAGGTGGAGGAGTAGCATTGTTAATCAAGGATAGTTTAACAGCTGCAGAAAGGCAGTTCGAGGGGGATCTGCCTACTGAGGTAATATGGGCTGAAGTTAGAAATAGGAAAGGAGCGGTCACGTTGTTAGGAGTTGTCTATAGGCCCCCAAATAGTAATAGAGATGTGGAGGAAGAAATTGCAAAGCAGATTATGGATAGGTGTGGAGGTCACAGGGTAGTTGTCATGGGTGACTTTAACTTTCCAAATATTGATTGGAACCTTTATAGGTCGAATAGTTCGGATGGGGCAGTTTTTGTGCAGTGTGTGCAGGAGGGTTTCCTGACACAATATGTGGATAGGCCGACAAGAGGTGGGGCCACATTGGACTTGGTACTGGGAAATGAACCGGGCCAAGTGTTAGATTTGTTTGTGGGAGAGCACTTTGGAGATAGTGACCACAATTCGGTATCTTTCATTATTGCAATGGAGAGGGATAGGCCCATATGGCAAGGTAAGGTTTATAATTGGGGGAGGGGTAATTATGATGCGATTAGGCAAGAATTAGGGAGCATAAGATGGGAACAGGAACTGTCAGGGAAAGGCACAAATGAAAAGTGGAGCTTGTTCAAGGAACAAATACTGTGTGTCCTTGATAGGTATGTCCCTGTCAGGCAGGTAGGAAATGGCCGAGTGAGGGAACCATGGTTCACAAAAGAGGTTGAATGTCTTGTCAAGAGGAAGAAGGAAGCGTATGTAAGGATGAGAAAACAAGGTTCAGTTGGGTCGCTTGAGGGTTACAAGGTAGCAAGGAATTAGCTAAAAAAAAGGGCTTAGGAGAGCAAGGAGGGGGCATGAGAAGTCCTTGGCGGGTCGGATCAAGGAAAACCCCAAGGCTTTTTACTGTTATGTGAGAAATAAAAGAATGACCAGGGTGAGGTTAGGGCCGGTCAAGGACAGGAGTGGGAACTTGTGTATGGAGTCAGAAGAGATAGGAGAGGTGATGAATGAATACTTTTCTTCAGTGTTCACCAAGGAGAGGGACCATGTTTTTGAGAATGAGAGTGTGATACAGGCTGATAGGCTGGTGGAGGTAGATATTCTGAGGGAAGATGTATTAGCAATTTTGAAAAACCTGAGGGTCGATAAGTCCCCTGGGCCAGATGGGATATATCCTAGGATTCTTTGGGAGGCAAGGGATGAGATTGCAGAGCCTTTGGCTTTGATCTTTGGGTCCTCACTGTCCACAGGGATAGTGCCAGAGGACTGGAGAGTGGCAAATGTTGTTCCTCTGTTCAAGAAAGGAAATAGGAATGACCCTGGCAATTATAGGCCGGTTAGTCTTACTTCGGTGGTGGGTAAGTTAATAGAAAAGGTCCTGAGGGATAGGATTTATGACCATTTGGAAAGATGCAGCTTAATCCGGGATAGTCAACACGGATTCGTGAAGGGTAAGTCTTGCCTCACAAATTTGATTGAATTCTTTGAGGAGGTAACTAAGTGTGTAGTTGAAGGTAGAGCAGTTGATGTCGTATACATGGATTTTAGTAAGGCTTTTGATAAGGTTCCCCATGGTCAGCTCATGAAGAAAGTAAGGAGCAGATATCCACTCCATCTGACGAAGGAGCAGCGCTCCGAAAGCTAATGGCATTTGCTACCAAATAAATCTGTTGGACTTTAACCTGGTGTTGTTAAAACTCTTACTGTATCTCATAGAAGACAGAGGGTGATGGTGGATGGAAAATTTTCAGACTGGAGACCAGTTACCAGCGGTGTACCACAAGGATCAGTGCTGGGTCCTCTGCTATTTGTGATTTTTATCAATGACTTGGAGGAGGGGTCTGAAGGATGGGTCAGTAAATTTGCTGATGACACCAAGATTGGTGGAGTAGTGGATGAGGTGGAGGGCTGTTGTCGGCTGCAAAGAGACATAGATAGGATGCAGAGCTGGGCTGAAAAATGGCAGATGGAGTTTAACCCTGATAAGTGCGAGGTGATTCATTTTGGTAGGACAAATTTGAATGTGGATTACAGGGTCAACGGCAGGGTTCTGAGGAATGTGGAGGAACAGAGAGATCTTGGGGTTCATATCCACAGATCTCTGAAGGTTGCCACTCAGGTGGATAGAGCCGTGAAGAAGGCCTATAGTGTGTGAGCGTTTATTAACAGGGGGTTTGAGTTTGAGCTGTGGGGTTATGCTGCAACTGTCCAGGACCTTGGTGAGACCACACTTGGAATATTGTGTGCCGTTCTGGTCACCTCACTATAAGAAGGATGTGGAAGCGCTGGAAAGAGTGCAGAGGAGATTTACCAGGATGCTGCCTGGTTTGGACGGTAGGTCTTATGAGGAAAGGTTGAGGGAGCTAGGGTTTTTCTCTTTAGAGCGGAGGAGGACGAGAGGCGACTTAATAGAGGTTCATAAGATGATGAGGGGGATAGATAGAGTGGACGTTCAGAGACTATTTCCTCGAGTGGATGTAGGTGTTACTTGGGGGCATAACTATAAGGTTCATGGTGGGAGATATAGGAGGGATGTCCGAGGTAGGTTCTTTACTCAGAGAGTGGTTGGGGTGTGGAATGGACTGCCTGCTGTGATAGTGGAGTCGGATACTTTGGGAACTTTCAAGCAGTTATTGGATAGGCACATGGAGCACAATGATAGGGAGTGGGATAGCTTGATAAAGAACAAAGAACAATACAGCACAGGACCAGGCCCTTCGGCCCTCCAAGCCTGCGCCGCTCATGTGCCCACTCGACCATTCTTTTG
Organism: Mustelus asterias; assembly: GCF_964213995.1. NCBI lineage: Eukaryota > Metazoa > Chordata > Chondrichthyes > Carcharhiniformes > Triakidae > Mustelus > Mustelus asterias. The sequence continues at coordinate 46,197 of NW_027592074.1, forward strand.
TATCCCTCTATTCCCAGTCTGTTCATGTGGCTATCTAGATAAGTCTTAAACGATCCCAGCATGTCCGCCTCAATCACCTTGCTTGGCAGTGCATTCCAGGCCCCCACCACCCTCTGTGTAAAATACGTCCCCCTGACATCTGTGTTGAACCTTGCCCCCCTCACCTTGAACCCGTGACCCCTTGTGTTCGTCACCTCCGACCTGGGAAAAAGCTTCCCACTGTTCACTCTATCTATGCCCTTCATAATTTTATACATCTCTATTAGGTCACCCCTCATCCTCCGTCTTTCCAGAGAGAACAACCCCAGTTTACCCAATCTCTCCTCATAGCTAAGACCCTCCATACCAGGCAACATCCTGGTAAACCTTCTCTGTACTCTCTCCAAAACCTCCACGTCCTTCTGGTAGTGTGGCGACCAGAACTGGACGCGGTATTCCAAATGTGGCCTAATGATTCCTCCAAGTCATTTATATACATCACAAACAGCAGAGGTCCCAGTACAGAGCCCTGCGGAACACCACTAGTCACAGGCCTCCAGCCAGAAAAAGACCCCTCCACTGCTACCCTCTGTCTTCTATGGCTAAGCCAGTTCTCCACCCATCTAGCGAGCTCACCTTTTATCCCGTGAGATTTAACCTTTTGCACCAGCCTGCCATGAGGGACCTTGTCAAACGCTTTACTAAAATCCATGTAGACGACATCCACGGTCCTTCCTTCGTCAATCGTTTTTGTCACCTCCTCAAAAAATTCAACCAAATTTGTGAGGCATGACCTCCCTCGTACAAAACCATGCTGTCTATTGCTAATGAGATTATTCAGTTCTAAATGCACATATATCCTATCTCTACGAATCTTCTCCAACAACTTCCCTACCACGGACATCAAGCTCACCGGCCTATAATACCCGGGTTATCCTTGCTACCCTTCTTAAATAACGGGACCATATTTGCTATCCTCCAATCCTCTGGGACCTCACCTGTGTCCAGTGAAGAGATAAAGATTTCTGTTAGAGGCCCAGCAATTGCATCTCTCGCCTCCCTGAGAGTCTAGGATAGATGCCATCCGGCCCTGATCTTGGTTTCGGACAAAGCTCGGCACAACATCGAGGGCCTAAGGGCCTGTACTGTGCTGTACTGTTCTATGGGAACAGCTTTTCTTTGTCCACCTTATCTAAACTTCTCAGAATCTTGTCCACCTCGATCAAATCTCCCCTCAACCACTTTTGCTCCAAGGTGAACAACCCCAGCCTGACATTGACAATAAAGAACAAACTACAGAATATGTTCATACCTGAAATTGAATGGGACTGTGATTAGCTTTGCTGCCTCACAGCGCCAGGGACCCGGGTTCGATTCCTGGCTTGGGTCACTGTCTGTGGGCGGCATGGTGACACAGTGGTTAGCAGTGCTGCCTCACAGCGCCAGGGACCCGGGTTCGATTCCTGGCTTGGGTCACTATCTGCGTGGAGTTTGCACGTTCTCCCCGTGTCTGTGTGGGTTTCCTCCGGGTGCTCCGGTTTCCTCCCACAGTCCAAAGATGTGCGGGTTAGGTGGATTGGCCATGCTAAGTTGCCCCTTAGTGTCAGGGGGATTAGGAGGGTAAATTCATGGGGTTACGGGGATAGGACCTGGGTGGGATTGTTGTTGGTGCAGACTCGATGGGCCGAATGGCCTCCTTCTGCACTGCAGGGATTCTATGAAACAAAGAATAGGGATTAATGGATCTTTTTCCAAATGGCAGGAAGTGACTGGTGAGGTACCGCAGGGATCAGTTCTGGGTAGATTGAGAGAGGGGAATGTGCAAGAGCCCTGGGTGTCCTCGTACACCAGTCACTGAATGTAAGCATGCAGGTACAGCAAGCGGTAAAAAAAGGCAAATGGAATGTTGGCCTTCACAGTGAGTGGATTCAAGTACAGGAGCAGGGATCCCCTCAACTGAAAACTATGCCTCCGGTCATTGATCCCTTCACCTCGGGGAAACGTTTCTCCCTGTCTCCTCTATCTGTGCCCCGCATTATCTTATACATCTCAATCAGTCATCTCTGCTCAAAGGAAAGCAACCCCAGTCTATCCAATCTCTATAACTAAAACTCTCCAGCCCAGGCAACATCCTGGTAAATCTCCTCTGCACCCTTTCCAGTGCAATCGTATCCCTCCTATAATGTGGATTGAACTGCATACAGTACTCTCGCTGTGCCCTAACCAATGTTTTATACAGTGCCAGCATAACCTCCCTGCTCTTAAACTCTATGTCTCGGTCAATAAAGTCAAGTAAACCACATGCCTTCTAAACCACTTTATCCACCTATCCTACCATCTTAAGGGGCCAGTGTATCTGCACATCAGGGTTCCCCTGATCCTCAGTGCCTCCCAGAGTCCTGCCGTTCATCCTGTATTCCCTCATCTTGTTTGTCCTGCCCAAGTCACACTGATCCGGATTGAATCCCATATGCCACTGATCAGCCTATTTAGAGTTATAATAGAGTCATAGAGGTTTACAACGTGGGAACAGACCCTTTGGCGCAATTTGTCCATGCCACCCTTTTTTTTTAAACCCCAAAGCTAGTCCCAATTGCCCGCGTTTGGCCCATATCCCTCTATACCCATCTTACCCATGTAACTATCTAAATGCTTTTTAAAAGGTAAAATTGTACCCACCTCTACTACTACCTCTGGCAGCTTGTTCCAGACACTCACCACCCTCTGTGTGAAACAATTGTTCCTCTGGACCCTTTTGTATCTCTCCCCTCTCACCTTAAACCTATGTCCTCTATGCCTTTTATTATAAAATAATGAGGGGCACAGATCAGCTAGATAGTCAGTATCTTTTCCCAAAGGTAGGGGAATCGAAAACTAGAATTTAAGGTGAGAGGGGAGAGGTACAAAAGTGTCCACAGGGGCAATTTTTTCACACAGAGGGTGGTGAGTGTCTGGGACAAGCTGCCAGTGGTAGTAGAGGCAGGTACAATTTTGTCTTTTAAAAAGCATTTAGACAGTTACATGGGTAAGAAGGATATAGAGGGATATGTGCCAAATGCGGGCGATTGGGACTAGCTTAGGGGTTTAAACAAAAAGGGCGGCATGGACAGGTTGGGCCGAAGGGCCTGTTTTCATGCTGTAAACCTCTCTGACCTCTATGACTCTAAGATCACTCCTCAGCCTTCTACGCCCCAGAGAAAAAGTCCCAGTCTATCCAGCCTCTCCTTATAACTCAATCCATCCAAGTCCCGGGAAGATCCTAGTAAATCTCTTCTGCACTCTTTCTAGTTTAATAATATCCTTTCTATAATAGGGTGACCAGAATTGTACACAGTATTCCAAGTGTGGCCTTACCAATGTCTTTGTACAACTTCAACAAGATGTCTCAACTCCTGTATTCAATGTTCTGACCAATGAAACCAAGCATGCCGAATGCCTTCTTCACCACTCTGTCCACCTGTGATGCCACTTTCAAGGAGCTATGAACATGTACCCCAAGATCTCTTTGCTCTGTAACTTTCCCCAATGCCCTACCATTAACTGAGTAAGTCCTGCCCTGGTTCAATCTACCAAAATGCATCACCTCGCATTTATCTAAATTAAACTCCATCTGCCATTCGTCAGCCCACTGGCCCAATTGATCAAGATCCCGTTGCAATTGGAGATAACTTTCTTCACTGTCCACTATGCCACCAATCTTGGTGTCATCTGCAAACTTACTAACCATGCCTCCTATATTCTCATCCAAATCATTAATATAAATGATAAATAACAGTGGGCCCAGCACTGATCCCTGAGGCACACCGCTGGTCACAGGCCTCCAGTTTGAAAAACAATTCTCCACAACCACCCTCTGGCTTCTGTCAAGAAGCCAATTTTGTATCCATTTAGATACCTCACCCTGGATCCCATGAGATTTAACCTCATGCAACAACCTACCATGCGGTACCTTGTCAAAGGCCTTGCTGAAGTCCATGTAGACAACATCAACTGCACTGCCCTCATCTACCTTCTTGGTTAAACCTTCAAAAAACTCAATCAAACAGTTGGGTGGAGATCAGTCCGGGGGGCGGGCGAGGTTGAGGTCACGATGGACTGGCACGGTGGCGGGTCGGGGCTAGGCCCAGGAATGGTTGGGGGCCAGCGATCGGGCCGTGGGGGGGGGGCAGGAGTTGGCAGAGAGTTGGCTTTGCAGGGGTCGCGGGGCTGGCCAGCAATTGGGAGGCCGGCAGACAGGGGTCACGGTGCATGTGCTGATCTCGGCACTGACTGATCTCGGCACTGACTGATCTCAGCACTGACTGATCTCGGTGCTGACAGATCTCGGCACTGACTGATCTCGGTGCTGACAGATCTCGGCACTGACAGATCTCGGCACTGACAGATCTCAGCACTGACAGATCTCAGCACTGACAGATCTCAGCACTGACTGATCTCGGTGCTGACAGATCTCGGCGCTGACAGATCACGGCACTGACTGATCTCGGTGCTGACAGATCTCAGCACTGACAGATCTCGGCACTAACAGATCTCGGCACTGACAGATCTCAGCACTGACAGATCTCGGCACCGACAGATCGGCACTGACAGATCTCAGCACTGAGAGATCTCGGCACCGACAGATCTCCGCACTGACAGATCTCCGCACTGACAGATCTCCGCACTGACAGATCTCCGCACTGACAGATCTCCGCACCGACAGATCTCCGCACTGACAGATCTCGGCAACGACAGATCTCGGCACTGACAGATCTCGGCACTGACAGATCTCGGCACTGACAGATCTCGGCACTGACAGATCTCGGCACTGACAGATCTCAGCACTGACAGATCTCCGCACTAACAGATCTCAGCGCTGACAGATCTCGGCACCGACCGATCTCAGCGCTGACAGATCTCGGCACTGACAGATCTCGGCACTGACAGATCTCGGCACTGACAGATCGACACTGACAGATCTCGGCACTGACAGATCTCAGCACTGACAGATCTCGGCACTGACAGATCTCCGCACTGACAGATCTCAGCGCTGACAGATCTCGGCACTGACAGATCTCGGCACTGACAGATCGGCACTGACAGATCTCAGCGCTGACAGATCTCGGCACTGACAGATCTCGGCACTGACAGATCTCCGCACTGACAGATCGGCACTGACAGATCTCGGCACTGACAGATCTCGGCACCGACAGATCTCGGCACCGACAGATCTCGGCACCGACAGATCTCGGTACTGACATATCTCGGCACCGACAGATCTCAGCACTGACAGATCACGGCACTGACAGATCTTGGCACTGACAGATCTCGGCACTGACAGATCTCGGCACTGACAGATCTCGGCACTGACAGATCTCGGCACCGACAGATCTCGGCACTGACAGATCTCGGCACCGACAGATCTCGGCGCTGACGGATCTCGGCACTGACAGATCTCGGCACTGACAGATCTCCGCACTGACAGATCTCGGCACTGACAGATCGGCACTGACAGATCTCGGCACTGACAGATCTCCGCACTGACAGATCTCGGCACTGACAGATCTCGGCGCTGACAGATCTCGGCACTGACAGATCTCGGCACTGACAGATCGGCACTGACAGATCTCAGCGCTGACAGATCTCGGCACTGACAGATCTCGGCACCGACAGATCTCGGCACCGACAGATCTCGGCACCGACAGATCTCGGCACTGACAGATCTCGGTACTGACATATCTCGGCACCGACACATCTCAGCACTGACAGATCACGGCACTGACAGATCTTGGCACTGACAGATCTCGGCACTGACAGATCTCGGCACTGACAGATCTCGGCACTGACAGATCTCGGCACCGACAGATCTCGGCACTGACAGATCTCGGCACCGACAGATCTCGGCGCTGACGGATCTCGGCACTGACAGATCTCGGCACTGACAGATCGGCACTGACAGATCTCGGCACTGACAGATCGGCACTGACAGATCTCGGCACTGACAGATCTCCGCACTGACAGATCTCGGCACTGACAGATCTCGGCGCTGACAGATCTCGGCACTGACAGATCTCGGCACTGACAGATCGGCACTGACAGATCTCAGCGCTGACAGATCTCGGCACTGACAGATCTCCGCACTGACAGATCTCCTCACTGACAGATCGGCACTGACAGATCTCGGCACTGACAGATCTCGGCACTGACAGGTCTCGGCACTGACAGATCTCGGCGCTGACAGATCTCGGCGCTGACAGATCTCGGCGCTGACAGATCTCGGCACTGACAGATCTCGGCACTGACAGATCTCCGCACTGACAGATCTCCGCACTGACAGATCTCAGCGCTGACAGATCTCGGCACTGACAGATCTCGGCACTGACAGATCGGCACTGACAGATCTCGGCACTGACAGATCGGCACTGACAGATCTCCGCACTGACAGATCGGCACTGACAGATCTCCACACTGACAGATCTCAGCGCTGACTGATCTCGGCACTGACAGATCTCGGCACTGACAGATCTCGGCACTGACAGATCGGCACTGCCAGATCTCAGCACTGAGAGATCACGGCACTGACAGATCTCGGCACTGACAGATCTCGGCACTGACAGATCTCGGCACTGACAGATCTCGGCACTGACAGATCTCGGCACTGACAGATCTCGACACTGACAGATCTCAGCACTGAGAGATCTCAGCACCGACAGATCTCGGCGCTGACAGATCTCGGCACTGACAGATCTCGGCACTGACAGATCTCGGCACTGACAGATCTCGGCACTGACAGATCTCGGCACTGACAGATCTCGGCACTGACAGATCTCGGCACTGACGGATCGGCACTGACAGATCTCGGCACTGACAGATCTCGGCACTGACAGATCGGCACTGACAGATCGGCACTGACAGATCTTGGCGCTGACAGATCTCGGCACTGAGAGATCTCAGCACTGACGGATCGGCGCTGACAGATCTCGGCACTGACAGATCCCGGCACTGACAGATCGGCGCTGACAGATCTCGGCACTGACAGATCTCGGCACTGACAGATCTCGGCACTGACAGATCTCGGCACTGACAGATCTCAGCACTGACAGATCTCGGCACCGACAGATCGGCACTGACAGATCTCGGCACTGACAGATCTCGGCACCGACAGATCTCCGCACTGACAGATCTCCGCACTGACAGATCTCGGCACTGACAGATCTCGGCACTGACAGATCTCCGCACTGACATATCTCGGCGCTGACAGATCTCGGCACTGACAGATCGGCACTGACAGATCTCAGCACTGAGAGATCTCGGCACTGACAGATCTCGGCACTGACAGATCTCGGCACTGACAGATCTCCGCACTGACAGATCGGCACTGACAGATCTCGGCACTGACAGATCTCGGCACCGACAGATCTCGGCACCGACAGATCTCGGCACCGACAGATCTCGGTACTGACATATCTCGGCACCGACAGATCTCAGCACTGACAGATCACGGCACTGACAGATCTTGGCACTGACAGATCTCGGCACTGACAGATCTCGGCACTGACAGATCTCGGCACTGACAGATCTCGGCACCGACAGATCTCGGCACTGACAGATCTCGGCGCCGACAGATCTCGGCGCTGACGGATCTCGGCACTGACAGATCTCGGCACTGACAGATCTCCGCACTGACAGATCTCGGCACTGACAGATCGGCACTGACAGATCTCGGCACTGACAGATCTCCGCACTGACAGATCTCGGCACTGACAGATCTCGGCGCTGACAGATCTCGGCACTGACAGATCTCGGCGCTGACAGATCGGCACTGACAGATCTCAGCGCTGACAGATCTCGGCACTGACAAATCTCGGCACCGACAGATCTCGGCACCGACAGATCTCAGCACCGACAGATCTCGGCACTGACAGATCTCGGTACTGACATATCTCGGCACCGACACATCTCAGCACTGACAGATCACGGCACTGACAGATCTTGGCACTGACAGATCTCGGCACTGACAGATCTCGGCACTGACAGATCTCGGCACTGACAGATCTCGGCACTGACAGATCTTGGCACCGACAGATCTCGGCGCTGACGGATCTCGGCACTGACAGATCTCGGCACTGACAGATCGGCACTGACAGATCTCGGCACTGACAGATCGGCACTGACAGATCTCGGCACTGACAGATCTCCGCACTGACAGATCTCGGCACTGACAGATCTCGGCGCTGACAGATCTCGGCACTGACAGATCTCGGCACTGACAGATCGGCACTGACAGACCTCGGCGCTGACAGATCTCGGCACTGACAGATCTCCGCACTGACAGATCTCCTCACTGACAGATCGGCACTGACAGATCTCGGCACTGACAGATCTCGGCACTGACAGGTCTCGGCACTGACAGATCTCGGCGCTGACAGATCTCGGCGCCGACAGATCTCGGCGCTGACAGATCTCGGCACTGACAGATCTCGGCACTGACAGATCTCCGCACTGACAGATCTCCGCACTGACAGATCTCAGCGCTGACAGATCTCGGCACTGACAGATCTCGGCACTGACAGATCGGCACTGACAGATCTCGGCACTGACAGATCGGCACTGACAGATCTCCGCACTGACAGATCGGCACTGACAGATCTCCACACTGACAGATCTCAGCGCTGACTGATCTCGGCACTGACAGATCTCGGCACTGACAGATCTCGGCACTGACAGATCTCGGCACTGACAGATCGGCACTGCCAGATCTCAGCACTGAGAGATCACGGCACTGACAGATCTCGGCACTGACAGATCTCGGCACTGACAGATCTCGGCACTGACAGATCTCGGCACTGACAGATCTCGGCACTGACAGATCTCGACACTGACAGATCTCAGCACTGAGAGATCTCAGCACCGACAGATCTCGGCGCTGACAGATCTCGGCACTGACAGATCTCGGCACTGACGGATCGGCACTGACAGATCTCGGCACTGACAGATCTCGGCACTGACAGATCGGCACTGACAGATCGGCACTGACAGATCTTGGCGCTGACAGATCTCGGCACTGAGAGATCTCAGCACTGACGGATCGGCGCTGACAGATCTCGGCACTGACAGATCCCGGCACTGACAGATCGGCGCTGACAGATCTCGGCACTGACAGATCTCGGCACTGACAGATCTCGGCACTGACAGATCTCGGCACTGACAGATCTCGGCACTGACAGATCTCAGCACTGACAGATCTCGGCACCGACAGATCGGCACTGACAGATCTCGGCACTGACAGATCTCGGCACCGACAGATCTCCGCACTGACAGATCTCCGCACTGACAGATCTCGGCACTGACAGATCTCGGCACTGACAGATCTCCGCACTGACATATCTCGGCGCTGACAGATCTCGGCACTGACAGATCGGCACTGACAGATCTCAGCACTGAGAGATCTCGGCACTGACAGATCTCGGCACTGACAGATCTCGGCACTGACAGATCTCGGCACTGACAGATCTCGGCACTGACAGATCTCGGCACTGACATATCTCGGCACTGACAGATCTCGGCACTGACAGATCTCGGCACCGACAGATCTCCGCACTGACAGATCTCCGCACTGACAGATCTCGGCACTGACAGATCTCGGCACTGACAGATCTCCGCACTGACATATCTCGGCGCTGACAGATCTCGGCACTGACAGATCGGCACTGACAGATCTCAGCACTGACAGATCTCGGCACTGACAGATCTCAGCACTGACAGATCTCGGCACTGACAGATCTCGGCACTGACATATCTCGGCACTGACAGATCTCGGCACTGACAGATCTCGGCACTGACAGATCTCGGCACTGACAGATCTCGGCACTGACAGATCTCGGCACTGACAGATCTCGGCACTGACAGATCGGCGCTGACAGATCTCGGCACTGACAGATCTCGGCACTGACAGATCTCGGCACTGACATATCTCGGCGCTGACAGATCTCGGCACTGACAGATCGGCACTGGCAGATCGGCACTGACAGATCGGCACTGACAGATCTCGGCGCTGACAGATCTCGGCACTGACAGATCTCGGCGCTGACAGATCTCTGCACTGACAGATCTCGGCACTGACAGACCTCGGCGCTGACAGATCTCGGCACTGACAGATCTCGGCACTGACAGATCTCGGCACTGACAGATCTCGGCACTGACAGATCTCGACACTGACAGATCTCGGCACTGAGAGATCTCGGCACTGACAGATCTCGGCACTGACAGATCTCGGCACTGACAGATCTCGGCACTGACAGATCCCGGCACTGACAGATCTCGGCACTGACAGATCTCGGCGCTGACAGATTGGCGCATGCGCAGTGGCCCGCTGATTTCAGCCTCTCCATTGGGAATAAGCCATGTCCCCTGAAATCTAATGATATTCACGCTGGTGGACTGTGCATTGCAGAGTGTGGGAGGTTCCAGTCTGAACTCCCACCGAAAAAAAACAGTGTGAATTACTCCGGTTTTCCCGCAAATTCCACACTTAGAATTTTTTTGGGAGAATTCCGCCCCTTGTCTCTCAAAATACCTTCTAACAACTTACCCACTATAGATGTGAGGCTCACTGGTCTGTAGTTCCCAGGCTTTTCCCTACAGCCCTTCTTAAACAAAGGAACAACATTTGCCACCCTCCAATCTTCAGGCACCTCACCTGTGACTATCGATGATTCAAATATCTCTGCTGAGGGTCCACAATTTCCTCCCTGGCCTCCCACAACTGGGATACATTTCTTCAGGTCCCAGGGATTTATCTACCTTGATGCACTTTAAGACTTCCAGCACCTCCTTCTCTGTAATATGTACACTCCTCAAGACATCACTATTTATTTCCCCAAGAAATCCAGCACGAGGGGGCATGGCTTTAAATTGAGGGGGGGTAGTTATAGAACCGATGTCAGGGGTAGGTTCTTTACCCAGAGGGTGGTGAGGGATTGGAATGCCCTGCCAGCATCAGTAGTAAATGCGCCTAGTTTGGGGGCGTTTAAGAGATCCGTAGATAGGTTCATGGACGAAAAGAAATTGGTTTAGGTTGGAGGGTCACAGTTTTTTAACTGGTCGGTGCAACATCGTGGGCCGAAGGGCCTGTTCTGCGCTGTAATGTTCTATGTTCTATGTTCTATGTTCTAAGTTCCCCAACATCCATGCTTTTCTCAACAGTAAATACTGATAAGAAATCTTCATTTAGAATCTCACCCATCCCTTGTGGATCCGCACATAGATCACCTTGTGATTCTTAAGAGGCCCTACTCTCTCCCCAGTTACCCTCTTGCCCTTTATGTATTTGTAGAAACTCTTTGAATTCTCCTTTGCCTTATCTGCCAAAACAATCTCATGTCCCCTTTTTGCTGTCCTGATTTTTCTCATGACTCTACTCCGCCACCTTCTATATTCTCGAAGGGACCAACTTGATCCCAGCTGCCTATGCATATCATATGCCTCCTTCTTCTTCTTGACCAGGGCCTCGATATCCTGAGTTAGCCAGGGTTCCCTATTTCTACCAGCCTTGCCCTTCACTCTAAAAGGAATGTGCTTACCCTGAACCCTGGTTAACACACTTTTGAAAGCCTCCCACTTACCAGACATCCCTTTGCCTGCCAACAGACTTCCCCAATTAACTGTTGAAAGTTCCTGTCTAATACTATCAAAATTGGCCTTGCCCCAATTTAGAATTTTAACTTTTGGGCCAGACCTAGCATTCTCCATAGCTATTTAAAAACTAATGGAGTTATGGTCATTGGTCCCAAAGTGATCTCTCACTAATACTTCTATCACCTGCCCTTCCTTATTTCCCAAGAGGAGGTCATGTTTTGCCCCCTCTCTAGTCAGGCCATCCACATACTGAATGAGAAATTCCTCCTGAATACACTCAACAAATTTCTCTCCATCCATGTCCCTAACGCTATGGCTGTATCAGTTAATGTTGATCAGCCCTTCTATATCCTCCTGTAATCTAAGGCTATCCTCCTCACTATTTACCATCCGCAAACTTACTGATCAACCCTCCTACATTAAAGTCTAAATTATTTATATAAACCACAAACAGCAAAGGCTCCAACACTGATCCCGGTGGGACCCCACTGGGCACGGTCTTCCAGTCATAAAAACACCCCTCGACCATCACACTTTGCTGCCTGCCACTCAGCCAATTCTGGATTCAATTTACCAAATTTACGTGGATCCCATGGGCTCTTACCTTCGCAATCAGTCTCCCATGTGGGGCCTTATCAAAAGCCTTGCTGGAGTCCAGGTAGACTATGTCAAATGCATTGCTCTCATCTACATACCTGGTCACCTCTTCAAAAAATTCAATCAAGTTAGTCAGATATGACCTCCCCATAAGAAGACCATGCTGACTGCCCTTGATTAATCTCTGCCGCTCCAAATGCAGATTAATTCTGTCTCTTAGAATTGCTTCCAATAGCTTCCCCACAGCTGAGGTTAGACTGACCGGCCTGTAGTTTCCTGGTTTATCCCCTACTCCCTTCTTGAATAATATCACCACACTGGCTATCCTCCAGTCCTCTGGCTGCTCCACTGTGGCCAGAGAGGAATTGAAAACTGCCAGCCTCATTGCTATTTCCTCCCTTGCCTCACTCAACAGCCTGGGGTACATTTCATCCGGCCCTGGAGATGTATCTACCTGGCTGACCACTCAGAACCTCCCTATTGTTGATGTTAGTTTCTTTAGTTGTATCACTCTTGCTGTCACTAACTACCACGAGCTCCGACCCACGCTCATCCACCGCTCCGTGCACTCACTCTCATGCTCTGACACACTACCACTTCACCAAGTCCCATTCCCCTATCCTCGGGTCATAGAGATTTACAGCACAGAGGCCTTTCAGCCCATTGTGTCTGAGCCTATCTCTTCTAATCCCATTTTCTCGCACTTGCTCCATAGCCTTGTTCCCTGTAACATTTCAAGTGCTCACCCAAATGCTGCTTATCACCCAATCAGGTCCATTTGGTTATCCCCCCAGTGCTCACTGAATGAGACTGGCTCCAGTCCAGCAAGATTTGAACTTTAAAATATGACCCCTGTTTTCCAATTTCTCCATGCTATCACCCTCTCCCCATAATGTCCCCCAGTCATATAACCCTCCCCCTTTGACTCCCTTTCCTCCTGAGAACCCATCGTTCATCAAATTGAATGTCTGTGACTTGGTGTCATAATTGTCTCGTTTTGCTCCTGTGAATATGTTGGTGCCATAAAAATATAAGTTGTTTTCATTTCAGTGACAACCCAGGAAGTCTGTTTTATCTGAGTTCCCATTGCACACACCTGGACACAATGTCTTGGTGATGAATAATGAATATGGAGCGCGATATCGCTTGTGAAGGGTTTGTGAACTACTTGCTAATGTCCAGGGAGTTTGATGAACAATTTTTGTACAGAACCTCTTGGCTCTTTCCTGCGTAATAATTGGTAAGAATTGCTACCCTTTCTGTATAAAGTTAAAAACAATTCATTTATTCAATTGTTAAATATGAAACCGTGGGAGATTCCAAGTAATTGGCAAAAACGCCAATAGGAAGAGGAATTTTCCCACAAAGTGAGTTGTTGTGATCTAGAAAACGCCACCAGAAAGGTTCAGTAATAACTTTCAAAAGGGAATTGGATAGTGAAAAATGTGAAATGTGCTGGGCTGTCGGGGAACGGGTTTGGTGAGTGATCCCTCAGTGAAAATAATGCGATCTCCCAGGATCAGAAACAGTGGGATCCCACAATGAATACAGTGGGATCCCCCAGTGAAAACAGTGGGATCTCCCAGTGAAAACAGTGGGATCTCCCAGTGAAAACAGTGGGATCACTCAGTGAAAACAGTGGGATCACTCAGTGAAAACAGTGGGATCACTCAGTGAAAACAGTGGGATCTACCAGTGAAAACAGTGGGATCTCCCAGTGAATACAGTGGGATCTCCCAGTGAAAACAGTGGGATCTACCAGTGAAAACAGTGGGATCTCCCAGTGAATACATTGGGATCACCCAGTGAATACAGTTGGATCCCCCAGTGAATACAGTGGGATCCCCCAGTGGAAACAGTGGGATCCCCCAGTGAAAACAGTGGGATCTCCCAGTGAAAACAGTGGGATCTACCAGTGAAAACAGTGGGATCTCCCAGTGAAAACAGTGGGATCTCCCAGTGAATACATTGGGATCACCCAGTGAATACAGTTGGATCCCCCAGTGAATACAGTGGGATCTCCCAGTGAAAACAGTGGGATCTCCCAGTGAATACATTGGGATCACCCAGTGAATACAGTTGGATCCCCCAGTGAATACAGTGGGATCTACCAGTGAATACAGTGGGATCTCCCAGTGAAAGCAGTGGGATCTCCCAGTGAAAACAGTGGGATCTCCCAGTGAAAACAGTGGGACCCACCAGTGAATACAGTGGGATCTCCCAGTGAAAGCAGTGGGATCTCCCAGTGAATACAGTGGGATCACCCAGTGAATACAGTGAGATTCCCCAGTGAATACAGTGGGATATCCCAGTGGTCTATATGGACTTCAGCAAGGCGTTCGATAAGGTCCCCCATGCAAGACTTCTTGAGAAAGTGAGAGGGCATGGGATCCAAGGGGCTGTTGCCTTGTGGATCCAGAACTGGCTTGCCTGCAGAAGGCAGAGAGTGGCTGTGGAGGGGTCTTTCTCTGCATGGAGGCCAAATGGCCTCCTTCTGCACTGTACGGATTCTATGATACTAAAGCCTTCAACACTCAGAATTGGAAACACACCGGTCTGAAAAAGCAATCCGTCTTCACTGAAATAGGGAGGAAAAGGGGAGATCTATTTGACCCCCTCACCTGATTGTAACAAACAGGATGAAGGGATATGGGCTAATAATGTGTCGATGCAGCTCGGAGCTCTCACTGAATGGCAGAAGATGCTGGAGGGGCCGAATGGTCTGCTGCTGTTCCTGTGCTCACTGGGAATGGCCAGGGATTCCTGGTGCTGAGGTTTGGGGAATGAGTGGAGAGACAGTGACTGCAACATTCCGCCTGTTCCCACAAAGCATCAAGCTGGGAACTGTCAACAGTGGTGAGGATTGCGATTATTATCTGAGGCACAAGCTACAGAATCCTCTACCTGGGTGTCCGCGATCATAGAATCACACAATGTAGAAGAGGCCCTTTGGCCCATTGAATCTGCACCTACATCAGGCACCTACACCTGAACTCCCACCTAATTCCATCTGCCAGCACTTGGCCCAAAGCCCTGAATGTTATGACGTGCCAAGTGCTCATCCAAATACTTTTTAAAGGATGTGAGGCATCCCGCCTCCACCACCCTCCCAGGCAGCGCATTCCAGACCCTCACCACCCTCTGAGTAAAAACGTTTTCCTCACATCGCCCCTAAACCTCCCATCCCGCACCTTGAACCTATGTCCTCTCGTGACTGACTCTTCGATTAAGGGCAACAGCTGCTCTCTATCCACTCTGTCCATGTCTCTCATAATCCTGTACACCTTGATCAGGTCACTCAGTTTTTTCTACTCCAAAGAAAACAACCCAAGCCTATCCAACCTCTCTTCATAACTTAAATATTCCATCCCAGGCAGCATCCTGGTGAATCTCCTCTGTGCCCTCTCCAGTGCAATCAATGTCTGGAAGATCAGTCTTTCATCCTGTGAGACTCCTGTTCCTCCCAGAAAGGTTGTCAGCAGCTAGTGGAGGCCAGATATTCTCTACCCTAAATTACTGTCAGTGCTGACACTTTCACTGGTTATGTTGAGGAAAGTTGGGCAAATGGAGTTGAAGCAATGATCTAAATGCAGAGTGAAACAGCCTTGTCCTCACTGACACATTGGCTGGGAATGGTTCTTCTCTCACTCCACGCACCCTCGCTGCTGTCCCGACCTGTGAGTGAACACTGAGACAGCCTCCTGTTGACGAGATTGCCTTTGATAATTCCACTGTCTGGAAATAATTTGCTGTCAGGCTGTTAGTTTAGATCATGAGAGCATCTTAATTCTTTTTATTAACAGGTTGATGATTAACGAAAGAAAAAAACACACATAACTCCATGTGACCGAGTCTGGCCTCTTCACAGAGCCTGTACTAAAGCCTGTTGTCCTCCAGACTAGACCCTCATTGAAACATATTCCTGAGATGCAGCAAACTTCACTAGAATGGAACGGTGTGAGTTACAGTACAGTATTTCCTACTTTTGTTTTCCTTTTATTTAAAACTACACATGTTTATGTAGCAAGTTGCTGCATTGCAGTAAAACCTCTGCAAAATAATGAAATAGAGAGGTGTGTGATAGAATTAGTACAAATTCTAATCCTGTGTGAAGTGCGATTCCATGATGTGACTCTTAATTGGTTTCTCCCATTTAGGTTTAAAAGTACGTGTGTGTAAATGGAATGTGCTCCCTCCCTAACCCTCCCGTACCCACAAAAAAATGCTGATGTCCACCTTGCTCAGTGTTCATGCAAACTGATGGTGAGGTTATGGTTCGAGTACATTCAGGTTCACCAAAGACATCCATTTCCACACAACACAAATCTGCTATCACATTTCACTCTTTTTTCAAAAAAAGCCATTCCTAACTCCTCCTATTTATAGAAAGCATTATTATATGTTAATAAAAAGCATGGTTTTTAATACAATATAAATGTGGCTGTCTCAGATTTGAAAACACTTATACATCCATTGTATACATATTGCATGGTGATTTGTTCATTGTCCTGAATGAGTTGCAGATTCCTCCAATCGCTACAGCTGTTCAAATCACAAAGCGATAATTCTGGCAAAAACACTAAAAAGTACAAAGAAAAGCAGTGACGCAATTATCAATGTGTAGCCTATAAATCGATAGTGAGTTTTTCCCTTGCGATGTCACTTCTCTTGTTTTCAGTTTAATCCCTTTAATGGTTCTGGCCTCATGTTCCGATTAAACTCACCCGCCTGCCCGATACTGGTTTTACTCTGAAAACAGGGCCCAAACCATCCGAAATCTGTCTGTCTGTGACCCCTGGTAACCCCGAGACCTCAAACACCCCAGCACCCATCCCCAGGATCTGCTACCACGATTGGGGACATGTGGCCCACTCATAATTCACCCAGCACTTCACCAGGATGCCCTTCAGTCCAGTCCAATCAAGAGGGTGTGTGTGGGGGGGGGGGGGGGTGGAAAGGCTGGTGGTTGGGAATGGGACGGGGAGGGGGGATGAAGAGGCTGTTGGTTGGGGAAGGGGGAGACTGGTGATGGGGGGAGGGGAGAGGCTGGTGATTGGAATGGGAGGGGGAAGGGGGAGGAAGAGGCTGGTAGTTGGGGAAGGGGGAGGGGGAGAGGTTTGTGGTTGGGGGAGGCTGGTGATGGGGGGAGGGGAAGGGGGGAGGCTGGTGTTTGGGGATGGGAGGGGGGATTGGGGGAGGGGGAATGAGGCTGGAATCTGGAGGAGGGAGGTCAATACTTTGCCTCGGGGCCAGAGGGATTCTCACTGCTTTTCCAGACACGAGGATGCTGCAGAGTTTTGAGAAGCCAGCAGCTGATGCCTCCCTTTCGCTGCCCAGTTTCCTGTCCCTGGAAAACCCACAAAGCAGCAAAAAGATTCCAGTCAGGATCCCAGTGGCAGCTGGCTAATTCAATGTCCCACATCTCCACAGTCGGACACTCCATTCACTGTATTAATGGTGAGGGTATGTAGAGTGCCCATTCCGATGTGCTTATAGCCCATTAAAACTGAGGAAAGAGGAGGGGGGCACCTCAGGGCCTCATTGTCAGTGTGAGTGACTCCAGGTATATATTGGGGACTTGAGTTTGGACCTGCCAGGCACAAGGGACAGTCTGGGATGTTTGTCAGACACATCACAAGGAGC